>NW_015386672.1:307797-348323 GCF_001527695.2 Protobothrops mucrosquamatus | reverse complement strand
TCGAAATAGATGAAAGTGGAAAAGTGATGAAAGACATAACAGACAGCATGGTCAAACTAGCTCATGTTCCGGTACAAACCTGGAATGGATTTAATTTCGAAGACATGTTTTCAGGATGGTGGCCAAAGTTACCAGGCCTACAAACCATCATAGTTATAGCAATATTATTAATTCTAGGATGTATTTTGATTCCCTGCTTTCCCGTGTCAACTAGCATCGGGACAGTCTGTCCTCCCACCCGTATTTTAACAATGGGCTCTGGGGGTGGGACCATAGAACCCTGTTCCCTTCAGTCTCCCCATTCCATGTCAATACACTTCTATTCACTATTAATACACTTCTATTCACTATTAACAAGCCCGGCCTCTCCACGTGGACTAACTTAGTACACTTACTAAGAAATCTCTTATAATTCAAGCATTCATATTCAGCTATCTCATTGAGAGCAGGACTTTCGGTCTTCTAATACAGCGGCCCCAACCTTTTGGGCACCAGGGACTGGTTCCATGGAGAAAGGTTTTTCCGCGGACCAGAGCGGGTGTGGTTTCGCATGCTGCCTCTATCCCGCAGATGGGGCTTTGCTTGTTTGGCAGACCCATTGCTGGCATGCCGCGGACCAGTGCCGATCCATGGACCAGGGTTTAAACATATAAGAAACGGTTGCTGGAATTGGGAATGTCTAGTTTAATGAAGAGAAGGATTAAGGGGTAACATGATAGCAGTCTTCCAATATCTCAGGGGCTGCCACAAAGAAGAGGGAGTCAAGCTATTCTCCAAAGCACCTGAAGGCAGGACAAGAAGCAACGGATGGAAACTAACCAAGGAGAGAAGCAACCTGGAACTAAGGAGAAACTTCCTGACAGTTAGAACAATTAACCAGTGGAACAATCTGCCTCCAGAAGCTGTGAATGCTCCAACACTGGAAGTTTTTAAGAAGAGACTGGACAGTCATTTGTCTAAAATGGTATAGGGTTTCCTGCCTGAGTAGGGGGTTGGATTAGATGACCTCCAAGGTCCCTTCCAACTTTATTCATCTTCATATTATTATTGCCTTTCTGGCTCTGTGGACCAGTGGTGGAGGGGGGGGGAAGAGGGGATAGTTTCACATGCGTGTCCACCGCTTGCACAAATGGAGCTTTGCACGCTCACCTGTCGCTTGCATGGCCTGGTTCCCAATGGGCCGCAGACCAGTATCAGGCTGCGGACCGGGGAATGGGGAACCCTGTTCTAGAAATGTTTGCAATTCTCCCTTAAATCTGCACTACGACACCCAGCTTTGACTCCTATTCTTTGTTCTGAAAATGCTGGAATTTTGCTTTGCTGATCTCGCACGCACCCATCTTGCTTTTCCGTTTCCTTCCGTTTTCCAATCTTCTGGACAGCGGCCTTTGGCGTGGCTTTTTATTCGCGGGCAGGTCTCCCTCCGGCTGGTGTTTTTGAGCTTTCACGTTGAGCATGGCAACATTCAGCATCTGAAGAGAACGGGGCATGGTTTTCATCTTCTGCCTAATGGGCGTCCGGGGAGCCCCGCCTGCTCGGGTGGAAAAAAAAAAACGGGATGTGAAGATACACATATGGCTGGAAAAGATGACTAAAAGACAGATAGAATTTAAACCAGAACTGTTTTTTGTTAGGAATATTAGGAGCTAATTATGAGAAGGAGAAGGAGTATTTAATATTGCATGTGCTGACAGCAGCGAGAATAGTATTTGCCCAATACTGGAAAAATGAAAACTTACCAATTGAAGAGATTTTAATTAAGAAAATCTTAAGAATGTGCAGAAATGGACAGATTAACTTTAGAGATCAAAGAGAAAGAAGAGTCAGTTTATTTTAAACTGGCGTAGTTTTGATTGGGCTTTGCTAGGGGTTTTATATGGGGTATTTTAGAGCAGGCTTTTTATTGAATATTTATTGTGATTTTTATTATTGCCTGTTCACCGCCCTGAGTCCCGTAAGGGAGATAGGGCGGTATATAAATTTAAATAATAAATACATACATAAATAAATAAAATTTTAGAAGATGGAATAATTTTTACCAATGGTTAGGAAAACGAACTAGTGAGAAATAGATGTGATATGTTATTTTGGATATATATTAGTAAGAAGAACGATATGTATTGACCAACTGATACTGTTTATGATTATCGTTTATCATATTTACTACAGCTACTTACCATTATATTAATTAGCGTTAACTGAACATATGTACCTGGACAATAGTCTGCTTGCTAAAGCTTGAAAATGTTATTGGGGGGTAACCCCAATGTTGTCCCCAATCCCACCCTAATCCCAATCTTAACCCTATCCTGAACCTTAATCCCTATCCTATCCCATGCCTAACCTTATGAAACTCAATAAAAACCTTTATAACTGGACAAAAATGGGATGTAAATCTGGTTCATTGGAGCCCAACAGGTCAGTAGCATCACGGACCACACAACGTGCAACTCCTTATCAGGAACGATGTGATCTTTACAGGTAATCCTCGTCTTACAACTATTTGTTTAGTGACTGTTCTAGGTTACAGCAGCATTGGGGGAAAAAATGACACGCTACCGTTCCTCACACTTATGACTGTGGCAGTATCCCATTGCTGGTGCTTGGCGATTGGGGTGTATTTACAACGGTTGCAACATCCCACGGTCATGTGATCGCCATTTGTCACCTTCCCAGCTGGCTTCCGACAAGCAAAGTCAATGGGGGGAGCCAGGTTTGCTTAATGACCGCCTGATTCACTTAACAACTGCAGTGAATTACTTAACAACCATGGCAATAAAAAAGTCGTAAAATTGGGTGTAAAATTCATTTAACAACCGCTTTGCTTAGCGATGGAAATTCTGTTCTTAATGGTGCTCATAAATCAAGGACTACCCATATTTAAGTAAGGGTGATGTATTCTTTTGTGCTTTCCTCTGCATGATTATAAATACATATATATATACACACACACAAATTGCATACATCTCTTTTTCTGATCTCGGGGGTGAGATGAAACTGTACGATCAGAATTTTTTTTCTGGTAAAATTCTGCTAGGGACCGTCTCAGCTCCACTTCTGATTTTGGGGTGTCCTCTTCATTTTGAGGACAACTTGCTTGCAGCATCCTGTATAGAGAGGGGGGGAAAAAAAACCCCAAGGAAATGGATAAATGCCCAAAAGTAATGGCCCTTTCCCACTGTGTCCAACAAATAGTTAAGATTCTTTTTCCCTGAATTATTCCGCTCAGAAATGAATCTGCAAAAATCTCACGGCTATTTCTGATGAGCATCTGTAAAAGTTGCACATTCAAGTCATGTCCAGATGTGGTTTTGTCCAGATGCATTTTTTTTTTTAAATAGAGACATACAGCACGTCTTTACTGAGCACAAATGCTTACCCTTTGGAAGAATCTGTGGAAGCAAATTTATTCTAATTTAATTGCATTATAACAGCACTAGCAACTGTGGAATATTTGGTGTCCAGCTTTGCTCTCCTCTAAACCAAGATACTTAAAATTAAGCCCCAAAAAAAAAGAAAAAAAAGGAGGAATTACCTGAATGGTTCCATCAAGTATGAGCTTGCACCACAAAGGTTTGACACACTGTACCAATCTTCAAGCACGTCAGGATTCCAGCTTTGAGCACCTGGGAGCTCTTGCTGGGCCCATCCTGGACACAAACTCTCTGTTTAACACGTATAGATGAAACATTAAAAAAAGAGAGAGAAATACTACATTATTAGTGGGCTTGGACCTTCCCTAGTTGTGAAAGAAGCTGCGTTAACCCTTACACATGTCTAGACAGAAACTATTTTAGGCAACCATGAGCAAGAAACACTTTTAGATATTATAGGTGAGCTTAGAATGAAATTGATAAATCTCTTTCTCCAACCTAGCTGTATCGGATCTCTTGAATGGGTTAGGAAATCAGGGGGTCTGGGGGGAAACAGGCACCGTCAAAATCCTAGCAACATGGAGTTCCTGTGGATTTGGGGATCTGTCACAATGTAGAGTAGACGCTTTTTATGTTTTGCTCTGCATATCGTGATGTCTACAACCATCATTTACAACAAAGTCCTGATGTTCACCGAGTGTCAAATGTCCTCCTCAGTCTCCCTCGCAGAGACTATGAATTTAAACCCTCCACAGGACCATTGGGGGCTAGTTCACCTTCTACTAAATGGATATTTTGCCACTGGCCATGCCGACCATGGCAGGCAGCCACCCACCACAGGGGCTCAAAATTCCAAACAGATCATTGGCTAAGAAAATCTGCCTGTATTGGGACACTGCAAAAGGGTCCTTTCCAGACCAAATACCGGAAGGGCTTCTTGGAACATCTGAAAACCAAAGTGATAAAAAAAGATCAGGCTTACCAGGACCTGCTTGGTGGTGGTCTTCATCAGAGTCCTCTATGACCTGACTTAGCACGCTGCTCACGACTTCTGGCAGACAGAAGTCCAGCTCCTTGGAAATGTTCTCTGCCACAGGGGCTTGAAGGAGGCACCTCTCGGCTTCCGCAACTTGTTCAGCAGAGAGGAGAGAAAGAAGCGTGGCGGTGCCAGAGATGGGGGAGAGAACCCCGGTACAAGGAGAATGAGCTCCCGATAAAAATGTCACTTCAGCAACCTTACCAAGAGAAGAGAAACATGCAAACAATGAGGGGGTACACAAACCCTTCCTGAGAAACGAAAAGATGCTTTGAAGGAGGGACTTTGTATTGACTGTCCTTTTAGCAAAGCATCCTTTGAAAGTGATAAGCTGCTCTGTTGCTTCACGTCTGGTGTCCTATAAAGCTACTGAGCTGTTGGACAAGGCCCCAGAAGGCACATAAGGCACTTCCATGAGGTGAATTATGCTACTGACTCAGCAAATATTTCATTTCCATGGAGCAAAGTTGTTTTGTACAGGCTTGAAGGCTGACATGTTTTTCCCCAGCTGCATTAACAGAGGGATAGAATCAAGATCACGTGAAGTGTTAGTACCACTTTACAAGGCCTTGGTAAGGCCACACTTGGAATACTGCATCCAGTTTTGGTCACCACGGTGTAAAAAAGATGTTGAGACTCTAGAAAGAGTGCAGAAAAGAGCAACAAAGATGATTAGGGGACTGGAGGCTAAAACATAAGGAAAGGCTGCTGGAATTGGGAATGTCTAGTTTAATGAAGAGAAGGACGAGGGGGGACACGATAGCAGTGTTCTAATATCTCAGGGTTGCCACAAAGAAGAGGGAGTCAAGCTATTCTCCAAAGCGCCCGAAGGCAGGACAAGAAGCAACGGGTGGAAACTAATCAAGGAGAGAAGCAACCTAGAACTAAGGAGAAACTTCCTGACAGTTAGAACAATTAACCAGTGGAACAACCTGCCTCCAGAAGAGGTGGATGCTCCAACACTGGAAGTTTTTAAGAAGAGACTGGACAGCCATTTGTCTGAAATGGTATAGGGTTTCCTGCCTGAGCAGGGGGTTGGACTAGAAGACCTCTAAGGTCCCTTCCATCATCATCATCATCATCATCATCATCATCATCATCATCATCTTCTTCTTCTTCTTCTTCTTCTTCTTCTTCTTCTTCTTCTTCTTCTTCTTCTTCTTCTTCTTCTTCTTCTTCTTCTTCTTCTTCTTCTTCTTCTTCTTCTTCTTATTATTATTATTATTATTATTATTATTATTATTATTATTATTATTATGTCACAATGGTTTCCTTCTTCCTTAAAAAGTACAGGTTGTTGGCAGCCTTTGGAGATCTGGGAGCTGCCTCTAAATCTTTCAGCAGCTTGCGTAACCCTTAGGTTTCAAGAACGGTGAAACGTCCATTTCCCCCACCACCATCCCTTCAGACCCTATCATTCCCCCCTCCCCAGCCCAAAACTAATCTCAACTGTCACTAACTGTCCTTCCATCTCCCACACCATCCAATACAACTGATGGAAGCTTCCAGCATAGGAAGCGAAGCGTCTTCTTCTTCTTCTTCTTCCACAAAATAATCAGCCCAGTTGCCTTTTTCAAAAATAAAAACCACTGTTGATACGTCTGATGTCGCACCCTGTTAAAATAAAGCCCAGTGCACGTTTACTCAGAGTAAACAAGCTCTTGGAAAATCTATCTACTGGACATTCCTCCAAGTTCCTATCGGACATTTTGGTTGTCAACGAAACGTAATCAACACCACCATGCTTATCAATTACTTATAATTAGATTTGCTTCGCAGAATGAAAAGAGAGACTTACCATATGAAGTCCTTGAGACAGAACATATTTTACAAACTGCTGGAACAAAGAAATCTCTTGGGCCGAAGGTCCTGACGGCTTACTCTGGAGTGTCCAGCTCTCTGTGTGAAGATTTTTAATGTACACTGACTTCCAGTCTGCCATAGTGCATTTAAGTTGTATGAGGACTGTTCCTTCAAAGCGCCTCTGGTTCAGAGTCAGAGGCTCCAGCACCACGGGGCAACTCCAGGCTTCTTCTTTTCCTGTCCATTGATAAGATCAAAAAGGTTGTACTTTATCAAGCAAGCAAACTCTCTTTCCTTAATTTCTGTATGCAGTAATGAATAAAACGAATAAAGAATAAAAGCTGAGAAAAATGCTAGCATGGCATGAATACAAAGTGCCTTATAACAAGGGTTTTGTTTGACCGGCTTAAAAAAAAAACACTATAGGATAAAATTGCAGGTAGTCCTCGACTTACGATCGCAGCTGAGCCCAAAATTTCTGTCGTTAAGTGACACATCTGTTGAGTTTTGCCCCATTTTATGACCTTTCTTGCCTCGGCTAAATGAACCATTGCAGTTTATAAATGAGTAGCCTGGCCGTTAAGCGAATCTGGCTTCCCCGTTGACTTTCTTTGTGAGGTCACAAAAGGGGACGCAACAACCGTCATAAATATGAGCCAGTTGCCAAGTATCAGAATTTGGATCGCAAATTCATAAGTCATAAGTCACTTTTTTCAGTGCCGTTGCAACTTTGAACTAAGTGAGCCGTTTTAAGTCGAGGACTACCTGAAAAACCCTCTTTTCCACAGTAGTTTCACGGCTCACAAACCGTAAATACTATTTTCACTACCGTCAGCCTTGAGGAGCAGGACTCCGTCCAGCGTTGGGAAGGATGTTTGTAAAGAGGAACGCGAGGAAAATAAGCAGCTCAGAGATGAATCCAAAGGCAGCATTTTAGTCCATGGCGTGAACGATGGCTCAGAAGATGAAGGCTCCAAGGGAGACGCTGGGAGGATCCTTTCCTTCTGATGATCTAAGTGCCGAGTTAAGACCTCAGACGACAAAACGGTGCCTCCCAGGATGCACATGACTTCAAGCAACATAAGGTAGCCTGTGTGATCAGAGGGTTCAAGCTGAAAGGAGACAAATCAGAGATGAGCGGAATAAGGCTAATCGTAATGGATAGAACAGCCACAACATGCAAGACTGGGTTAAAATGGGCTTGTGCAATTGGTAGTTCAGCAGGTCGTGGGAACCTATCCGCCTGCTTACTGTGACATTTGAACCAGACCGTTACATTAAGCTGCAATATGGTTTATTAACTTGAGCACTGCCCGTTACATGAACCCGCCCAGTCATTTCAACACGAGAAGGGCAGCAAATAAATAAATCCAGAAATCAAAACAATGCTGAATTTGATCAATCAGTCATAAGATCCAGTAGATGAGCCCGGAACCATTTGCTCTATTACAGTTTTGTATCTCAAGTAGTACAAAATAAAACAGTAACCAAAGTACGTATGATTTTTGAAGGAAGGAAAACTAATGCAGCCACCTAACAAACAGAACAACAATCTGAGTTTGTTTGTTTTTTTACCTTGGACCATTCAGCGGTGTCCATCCAATACAGAGTGACCTTATGATTGACTATCATGTCCTGGATTCCCTTAGGGAGGAATTTTTCTGCCAGGTCATGCAAAGGAGGCAGGTCTTCCAGTAAAGAAGCATAGTTTCCAGAAATAAACTGCAAGAGTTCCCTCTGGGAATGAGGGCAGGGAGATAAGAGGAAAATGGCATTAGCAAAGCCCGCATGAGTGGACTGCACTGGAGGGTTATCCGCAATCACAGTTAATTTGTTTTTCTGACTTCTCAGCACCGGTTTGGCAGGAGAGACTATTTCAGGCCGATCCCACTGATAGTCAAGCAGCGTTTCTTTCAGAATGTTCCGAGTGACGGTGGATCGTGGGGTTGGGCCCGGTGAGCAGGGAGTGCAGAGCTGCTTCCCAAACCTGGCCGCCAGCTCCTCCTCGAAGTCTTCCCAGCTGCGGGAGCCAAGCTCCCGGAAGCTGCCTACACGCGAAGCCCGGCCACGGATTCCCATGGAGTCAAAGAATTTGAAATCCCATCGGACCTTAGCGAGACCAAACTTGCAAGCCAAGAAGTTCAAGATCCTCAAGGTGCCCAAGTGAAGGCGAGCCTTCTCTGTGGAATCCGCGGTGTCCAAGAGGAAGACCACGTTGTGGGAGCAGGTCATGGTGAGGCTTCAGCCGCCGGGATCCTGGAGACTCACAAGCGCGAGGCGAGGGCATCCACACGAACCGAGGTCTGACGGAGGAGCCCCCGCTTACGTTAGCATCCTGATCCAATCCAAACCTGCTAAAGAGGAGAACTAGATCCCTGGGATCTACAGTCACTGGGTCTGGCCTTCCAAACAAGCATGCTCACAGCAGGGCTCGGAAACCGAGGAACGTAGGTCTTTGCTGGCATTTACAAGCACGTGGCAGTGCCGTCCATCTCCAAAGCGTACTCTTCTCAAAGAAGTGATACCTTCTCCCCATTTGCAGAAAAGCAAGCCCCTTTACTCCTGCCGCTGGACCCCTGTGCAAATGAGGGTGCAACCTGGAAGGTCTACCACGGAGGGCTACCCCCTGCTCTGCTCCCAGCTGCCCTTCTGGCCCCTCCCAGTAGCCCTGGAAATTACCCCTCCCCCCCTGTTACCTTGATAATTATCCTTGCCCCCCCCACTGCCCTGGTAACTACTCTCCTACCTTGATGACTACTCTCCTGCCCCTTGTTGCCTTGTTAACTACCCCACCTTGAACACTACTTTTCTGCCCCTCTCCCCAATTGCCTTAGTAACTATCCTCCTGTTCCCCAGTTGCCTTGCTAACTACCCCCCCAGCCGTCTTACCTTGATGCCTTCCTTCTTCCCTCCCTCCTTTTCCAATTCTTTCTCCTTCCTTCCTCCCTCCCTCCCTTTTCCAATTCTTTCTCCTTCCTTTCTCCCTCCTTTTCCAATTCTTTCTTCTTTCCTTCCTTCCTCCCTCCCTTTTCCAATTTTCTTCCTTCCTCCTTTTCCAATTCTTTCTCTTTCCTTCCTTCCTCCCTTTTTCAATTTTCTTCCTTCCTCCTTTTCCAATTCTTTCTCTTTCCTTCCTTCCTCCCTTTTTCAATTCTTTCTCCCTTCTTTCCTCCCTCCTTTTCCAATTCTTTCTCCTTCCTTCCTTCCTCCTTTTCCAATTCTTTCTTCTTTCCTTTCTTCCTCCCTCCGTTTTCCAATTCTTTCTCCTTCCTTCCTTCCTTCCTTCCTCCCTTTTTCAATTTTCTTCCTTCCTCCTTTTCCAATTCTTTCTCTTTCCTTCCTTCCTTCCTCCCTTTTTCAATTTTCTTCCTTCCTCCTTTTCCAATTCTTTCTCCTTCCTTCCTTCTTTTCCAACTCTTTCTTCCTCCCTCCCTCCCTCCTTTTCTAACTTTCTTCCTTCCTCCCTCCTTTTCCAATTCTTTCTCCTTCCTTCCTTCTTTTCCAACTCTTTCTTCCTTCCTTCCTCCCTCCCTCCTTTTCTAACTCTTTCTTCCTTCCTCCCTCCTTTTCCAATTCCTTCCTTCCTTCCTTCCTTCCTTCCCAAGACTTTCAAGAGCTGAACAAGGGACGAGAGGGGGTTAACAGCTATTCTCACGAATCCCTGGCCCCCGGAGGCTCTCCGAACCGCTAATCCTCCTCGGGCAGCCCTCCCAGCGAAGAGAAGCAGCCCCCTACTCCGAGGGAGACCCTCCAACTGCCGCCATTACGCCCGGAGTCGCCCCGATCCATCCAACTGCTGGCGCCTTTCGCGCTCTGCTTTCCCATTGGCTTGGGAGAGGAAGCCTGGCGCGCTCCTCATTGGCTGAGCGCCGCCCCTCCCTGCTCGATAGGTGGACTCCTCCTCTGACCCTTCCGATTGGCTACTGAGGTTGGCGCAGCCGCCTTCGCAGGCGGAAGAACGAACTCGACGCTCGGGGTTTGTTTTTTTTTTCTTTCTTTCTTAAAGGAGCCGCGGCCGCTCCATACAAAAATAAAAATAAAAAAATAAAATAAAAAAACAACAACAAGGCTCTACTGTATTTCAGTGTTTTCTTTCTTAAAGGAGCCGCGGCCGCTCCATACAAAAATAAAAATAAAAAAATAAAATAAAAAACAACAACAAGGCTCTACTGTATTTCAGTGTTTTTCAAACTGACGCCTAGATACTTCAGCTCCAAGAATCCTCCAGCCAGCCTTGCACAATTTGCACGGCGCTGATTGGTAGCTTGGGTATGCTGTGTCCACCCAGCATCCTTTATATGTCATACATCATCAATATAGGATTCAGTGTGTTGTGCAAACGCAAAGCAGGAGCTAAGAGAGGGGAAGGCCGCACCCATCTTAAGGCTGCCAAGTGGGAAAACAAATGGTGTTGAGTGTGAATCCTGCCCCTTTCGAGATCTGTGCCTCTGCAAAGGGGACGATGGGTCGCTCTAACCCTTTTCTAGCTCTACGTTCTCTCCTCCCTCAACTTCTCTTCCTGCTTCTCCCTCATTGGTTGAGAGCTCTGGAATGCAAGCCGCTGATTGGACGACAGGCAGCCTGGCTTTGATTTTTAAATCTTTAAAGGTCGTGCACGCCTGCCTTCAGGTCCAAGGAAGTTGCGATAAGCTTGACTGGTTTTAACCTTGGAAGGGAGGCAGGCGCTGCTTTGTGGTTTAGTGTGTTGTGTCAACCCAGCATATTTGTTACTACCTGGGTCAGTGTATTGTGCAAACATTAAAAAAAATGGGTCAAAAGAGAGAGAGAGAGCCAGCATGGTATAGAGGTTAAGGGTTGTGCAAGGACTCCAGAGGGATCAAATCCATTCTCAGCTATGGAAGATCAGTGGGTGACTTTGGGCTTGCCCAGTCTACATCACGGGGGGGGGGGGGGAAATAGGAGGAAGGAGTGATTAGCTGAGTTGCCTACAATATACAGGTATTCATAGGAATAGTCAAATAGTATTTATCTGTGTGTGTGTGTGTGTGTGATATATTTCAGTCAGTTAGTTTACATCAGTGGTTCTCAACCTTTTTAATGCCGCAACCCCAACCGGTCGTAAGTCGAGGACTAAACCGGTCGTAAGTCGAGGACTAAACCGATCGTAAGTCGAGGACTAAACCGGTCGTAAGTCGAGGACTACCCAACTGGTCGTAAGTCGAGGACTTTCCCTTCCCGGGAGCGCCGCGCATGCGTGGTTCTGCCCCCTGCGCCGGCCGAGGCGTAGCTGGCAAGCGGCAGAGACGGAGCAGGCCGACCACCAGCTGGCCCAGCTCAAGGGAGATAAGGCACCTGCCGGAAAAGGGGGGAAAAAATGGCGGACAGCCTTGCTTGGTGACCCCCATGAAATGGTCGATCGACCCCAAATGGGGTCCCGACCCACAGGTTGAGAACCAGTGGTTTACATCCTACTTTTTTGTCCAGGACTTGAAGGCGGATTATTACTGTGCTTGGTTGAGTTATCATATCTTGGACAAAAATCCACACTACCAGTTGGGGGCAGCAAAGAGTGTGTTTTCTATTTCTTTATTGCCCTCTCGGGAGTCTTAGACCCAATTTTTGAAGGCTAATTTCTCCTTGGGATTTTGGCAGAATGCCAGCATAATGACATTTATAATTCATATAAAATCAATAGAATTTATCAGTGCTTTTTTTCTATATAAAAAAAAAAAAGGTGCCGGAACTCACACATGTCATACAACCCGCCTTGCCTACCCTACAAGGTTCCATCCAAAAAAGGTGCCGGAACTCCGTTCTGGGCGTTCTATGACAAGAAAGCCCTGGAATTAATATTTATAATATTAAACAGATATTCCTCCTACAAGTCAGTGCTCTCCTGGTTTTTTTGCCTAAATTTTGTCCATAATAAAAATCTGCTTGGACCAGTGGGATTGATGTAATTCTTATTTTATGTCCACTAGATAGCACCATTGGCTTACTCATAAAGCTATGAGATTGATGCTTTATTAAGACTAGAATCTTTGCATAACAGGCAGTGGAAGAGTACATTTCCAAGACTAAGCTCCAATGAATACAGTAAACCTTGGAATAAAATTAAGAATAATATTGGTGTTATTGAATGGAGCTGAGACCTTTAATTTTTATTTAATTTTATTTTTTTAAAAAAACCTATGATACATGCTCTAATTAAAAAAAACTGGAAATATACATGCTCGGCATCACAAGAAAAGATAGAAAGACCCACACATGGATTAGAGAACAAACAAAAGTATACCATAGCATCAACAGAAAGCAGGACAAGAAGCAACGGATGGAAACTAATCAAGGAGAGAAGCAACCTAGAACTAAGGAGAAACTTCCTGAGAAGTTAGAACAATTAACCAGTGGAACAACCTGCTTCCAGAAGTGGTGAATGCTCCAACACTGGATGTTTTTAAGAAGAAACTGGACAGCCATTTGTCCGAAATGGTATAGGGTTACCTGCCTGAGCAGGGGGTTGGACTAGATGACCTCCAAGGTCCCTTCTTATTCTGTTCTGTTCTCCAAAGCCCCTGAAGGCAGGACAAGAAGCAACGGATGGAAACTAACCAAGGAGAGAAGCAACCTAGAACTAAGGAGAAACTTCCTGAGAAGTTAGAACAATTAACCAGTGGAACAACCTGCCTCCAGAAGCGGTGAATGCTCCAACACTGGAAGTTTTTAAGAAGAAACTGGACAGCCATTTGTCCGAAATGGTATAGGGTTTCCTGCCTGAGCAGGGGGTTGGACTTGATGACCTCCAAGGTCCCTTCCAACTTTTATTATTATTATTATTATTATTATTATTATTATTATTATTATTATTATTATTATTATTATTATTATTATTATTATTATTATTATTACTATTATTATTATTATAGTAAAAGAATTGAAATGGAAATGGGCTGGTCACATAGCAAGAAGAACTGAGGGCAGGTGGACCAAGGCAGTCATAGGATACTACTTGATCAAAAGCATCGAAGAAAGAGACTTAAAACAAGATGGACCGACGACATCAGCAATTATGGCGGGCCCAATTGGCAAAAGGAAGGTCAGGACCGTATAGGTTGGAAACATGCAGAAGACAATGGCCAGAATGATGATGATGGTGAAAAAATAACTATAAAAACATTCAGCAATAGTGTCTAAATAATACAATTAAATTAAGAGCACCCAACCCAGTGGTTTTGCAATGTCAATTGATTCAGATGAGATTTTGGTTTCGGTCTCATGTCTATAAATTTAATGACAAGGTCTCAGAAACCAGCTAGATAACACCACTGCATGAATCACTGGTACGTCATTCCAGGAACACCAAAGGCTCACACCAGATCTTTCTTGTCCAGGTGACCTGAAACAGATGCATAGGTAAAGGCAATCAAAAGCTGCCTTATCAGTAAATAGCATGTGAACAGAAAACAGCCAAAGAGCCCAGGAGTTTTCTAACTGACTTTTGATGAAAGATATGGTGCATAAAAAGTGTTGGCTAACACCGTTGAGCTAAGAATGGCTAAGGTCAAACACTTTAGGGGCTGAAGGCTGATCCAACCGGGTTATCCTGCCAGAGGCAAGAGCAAACGCACTCTTTCGCACTCTTTCCACAGCTTCTTACGGCTACCAGAATATTCCTGCAGCTTGAAGTTGTAGCAAAGATATCGGAGAAGGCAGTTGATCCCATTTGGAGGACCTAAGAGTTCTGTACAAGGTGATAAAATCACCCATCACCACATGCCAAAATCTGCTCTGTGCTTCTGGATTCTTCCATGGGTGATTCTACATGCTTGTAGTTAGCAAACAGACTTTCAGGTCATCCTGGACGTACGACCGTGACTGAGCCCCAAATTTCTGTTGTTCAGTGAGACAGAATTTTGCCCCATTTTATGACCTTTTCGACTCACTTTTGTTAAGTGAATTGCTGCAGTTGATAAGTTAGTGGCCCGGTTGTTAAGTGAATCCAGCTTTCCCCATTGACTTTGCTTGTCAGAAGGTCACAAAAGGGGATCACAGCAACAGTCATAAGTATGAACCAGTTGCCAAGCATCTGGATTTTGATCACATGGCCATGGGGATGCTGGAAAGATCGTAACTGTGAAAAACGGTCATAGGTCACTTTGTTTCAGTGCCGTTGTAACTTTGAACCGTCACTAAATGAACTGTTGTAAGACAAGGACTACCTCTATTTTCCCCCTCCCATCAAATAACTGATATTTTAGTGGTGGCGTCACATGAAAATCAGGTAGTGACCTTGACCAGCTCCTTTAGGATTAAGAGCTATTTTTTTTATTAAACAAATTTATATGGCCACTCAACCAACATACAGGCTGCTTACAAAATTTAAAACCCGCAATATAGGATCCGCTCACTGTGTTGGGTCACGTAGTCTTTCAACCTATAAAATCCTGTTTAAATATTTGGAGGATTGAAACTAACCCATAGGCTCCATTACCCATGGGCTCCGTAGCTGAGTGCAATGCTCACAACACTCCCCTTTTTGTTCTCCCCCTTGCAGAACAAAGATTTTGCAAGCACCAAAATTTAGCAATTTTCTTCATTTTTAAGTCTTGGATTCTTCCAAACTGGGTGGAAAGAAAGACTGTCTTTTCTCCTGTCTAGTTACAGCTGAATAAAATTGCACCAGACCAACTGTTGCTTTTTTGGCAATGGATAATCGGGATTCATAACTGAACTGCTTTAGCCAGTTATTTTCCAATTCTTGGGTGAAACTTAAAACAATGTGTACATTAAGCTTTGTGGCGGATCATTAGCACTTCCAGCTTGTTGACATTCCTGCAACTTGCTAGCAACATAATCCTTTACTTTCTTATTGCTTACAACACCTAGAATTGGGCATCAGATTTGACTCTTGAATGTTCGGCGAACTCTATGGCCAGTCCCACATTTATGCGCCAATGACACGTGATTTTTGACCTAGTGCTCAGAATGAGGATGAAGGAATATCTTGGCCCCCTTCTTGATTCTCTTAAACTTGGGGAGAAGTCAGAGAGAAGAACCTATAAACTATCAAATCAAGAGCAGCAGCGTTTAGCGGGGCAGATTGATAGCCCTTTGGTCATTTCCATGGAATTGAAAAATAATCTGTTGTTCGAGGCTGTTCTGCATTCCATCTCTGGAAAAGAACTGTATCTAAAATAGGGACAATTCAAAGAAGGAAAGGAGTGAGTTTTGCATTATTGTTTCCTGTTAGGATATTCCGCTTTCCCAGATCAGTGCTGTGATTGATGTCCTGTGCCCCCATGTGCCATTCAAGGAAGTAAATACAGGTAGTCCTTGACTTAAAATCACAACTGGGACCAAACTTTCCATTGCTAAGCAAGGCAGTTGCTAAGCAAGCTACACCTGACTTTATGACTTTTTTTTGCCACCGTTGTTAAGCAAATCAATGCAGGCATTAAACAAATCTGGCTTCCCCCATTGACTTTGCTTATTAGATGCCGGCTAGAAAAATCACACATGGCAATCACAGGTCCCCAGAACACTGCAAGTGTGGTAAATGGATAATATATATATCCCGCCCTGAGTCCGAAAGGAGAAGGGCGGGATATAAATGCAATTAATAAATAAAATAAAATAAATAAAAGCACCCCCATTTTGATCATGGAGATGTTACAACGGTCATAAGTGCAAGGACTGGTCCTAAATTACATTTTTCAGTGCCATTGTAACTTTGTCTGGTCTATAAAGGAATGGTTATAAGTAGAGAACGATCTGAAATGTATACTGGTCTTCAGGATGAAGCTTCATGAAGTGAAATTCATTCCGGAGCTTCTACACCGGAGACAAATTCCTTGTGCGTCTAATCACACTTGGCCAATAAAGTATTCTGTTCTTTTCTATTCTATTCTAAATGGCATATAAATGCTAGCCTGTTTCTCACTATTCCTTTTCTGGCTTTAAAGAATTGATCGCTTCTTCTTGATTCACTCCTACATTTCCCATGGGTGCCTTATCCAAAGATGGAGTTATAATTTGGACTCCCTCCACCTCTTTCTTTTGAATTAACTTAGGCTTCTTTGAGAGACAGGAATTCTCTAAAAAGCAGGAAAAAATGGAATGGAATGGAATTAGAATAGAATAGAATAGAATAGAATAGAATAGAATAGAATAGAATAGAATAGAATAGAATAGAATAGAATAGAATAGAATAGGAGCTGGAAGAGACCTTGGAGGTCTTCTAGTCCAGCCCCCTGCTCAAGCAGGAGAGCCTACACCATCTCAGACAGGTGATTGTCCGGTCTCTTCTTAAAAATCTCCAGTGATGGAGAGCCCACGATTTCTGGAGGCCAGCTGTTCCACTGGTTGATTGTCCTCACTGTCAGGAAGTTTCTCCTTAATTCCAGGTTGCTTCTCTCTTTGATCAGTTTCCAACCATTGTTTCTTGTCCTTCCCTCTGGAGCTTTGGTGAACCATCTGCCCCCCTCTGCCTTGTGGCATCTCCTCAGATACTGGAACACTGCTATCATGTCTCCCCTATTTCTTGCAAGCAACAATATTCACAGGTCTGGCAGAAAGAGCAGTTCCCCTGATTTTCATTGCCAAAGGCCATCAGTCTGAAAATGTGATACAGTGACCCATTCGAAAACTCAGCTCTCTGTTGAAAAAGGCAACAATTGCACCGCCTTAACTGATACCCATTGTATTCCAAATCCTCCTTTCCATGCCTTATCTGTGACATTGACCTTGACTTGTCTGTTGTTTGGAGCGTGCTTTTGTTCCCAAGAATTACAATATACAATGGGAAGAAGACAAAACCTTGTTATAAGTAGTACTGTACATTCAAAAATGCAAAGACTGCAAGTCCTTTTAAGCATCTCATATGAGACAGACTTTATAGGCCCTGAAGTAAAACCAGAATTAGAACAATCGGGAAGAATAAGAATGGTAATCTCAACATATTTGGAGTAACATGCCAGGAAAGTAGATTTTGTTACGTGTCTCTGGAATTATACTCAAAGCGAATCAGTGCAGAATTTTGCCAGCTTTTTGTACAGCTCATCACTAAAGTCCTTTCCACCACATACTGGACATGCCTAT
Source organism: Protobothrops mucrosquamatus (assembly GCF_001527695.2). Lineage (NCBI taxonomy): Eukaryota > Metazoa > Chordata > Lepidosauria > Squamata > Viperidae > Protobothrops > Protobothrops mucrosquamatus. The sequence goes on along the minus strand of NW_015386672.1, from coordinate 331,055 downwards.
TTCAGGATCTGAACACTTCTAGTGCCTTCAAGCACAAGTTAACCAAAATAGCTGATTGTTTGTCTTTAAAGTATGTCCTGTTTTCTAAAGGTTAATCCCTTGTTTGAAGAGCTGGTTCAAAGGCAGATTTCTAGCTGTCCCACTTGACCTTCTAAAAATGTTGTTTTGTGATTAAAACCTTAACTAAAATCTATAAACAAACAAACAGGCAGCTAGCACTTCTTTCAGCTTTATATTTCTTTGTTCAAATGTCTCTGGGTCCTTCATTATTCCAAGAACATCCAAGCTTCGTAGGTATTCCTAGAAAACATAATCAAGTAGAGTCTGAAAATGCTCTTGGAAAGAAAAAAAGAGAAACAGAAGAGGTAACATAGAAGCATAAGAAGAAAAGAAGAAGACGAAAGGGATAAAAAAGTCCTTTGATAGGGGGTGGATTTCATTACTCAAACTTTTGAGTTTTTGAGGGGCCATTAATTCCATTGATGACAGCCTGGGAACTGGAATCAGTCAGGTTTTTTTTTGTTTCAAGCATTCTATTAATAAGCTCTCCATCGATTGAGTTTTCATAGCAATAGGAAGTTCACAAAGCACTCACTCAAACATGCACTCGGATTATGTGGGTGGGTGCTTATTTATTTATTTTGGCCCAGGGACATTAGCTGAGCCCTTCCTGAGGATTTATTTCTGTAGATATGTCAGTAGCTTCACAGATGTGTGTCGGGAGGTTAGTTTCTACTGTGATGCTTTTCCGTGTTTCTAAATGGGATGTTAGCCTCTCAGGATCTCTTGTACGTTGGGCAGCTACATAAATTGAAAGAAAATAAATTAGCACATCAACTGTCTATCTGGTATGTGTGTACGTTACCCCGAAAAGAAGCGGCAGGGGGGGCTTTTGGGCAGTGAGTCCCAGGTCTCACAACCCAGCGGGGGAAAGGTGAGAGCTTTGGAGAAGTCATTGGACCAGGAAGGCAGGTGCCTAAGTTGGAGATCTGCCCGTAATGTTTGATTTTAAAAAGTGATAAGTGGCGGAGGGACGGAAGGGGGGAGGGCGGACGCTAGCAAAGGTGAGGGAGGTTTAATGGGAAAGACACAGTCCAGTTGGGGAACAGAAAGGGGGGAAAAAAAGCCTCCTTGACTGCTTTCTCTTGGGGGGAAAAAAACACCTCAGTCTTGTTCATTAACTGCCTCATTTATTCGAGCCTTCATCTCTTTAGGAACTGAAGCTAGGAATCGGAGGCAAAGCCATTTTTAGCCTGGCCTGCTGTGATGTTAAAGGCTATGCTCTGTGATATAAAAGACTATGCTCAGCTACACTGATGGACTATTTTTATTTGTTTCAAATAAATAAAGTCCAGTTGAAGGGAAAGGACTGGAGGCTAGGATGTGCCTTCTTGATAGTTGCTCTGGAACAATTGCTCTTCAGAGATATGGAATGTTTCTAACCTCGTGGCCTGGTGAATTGATATTAGCAACAGAGCTTCTTTTACAGAATACAAAATAACAAGAGTTGGAAGGGACCTTGGAGGTCTTCTAGTCTAACCCCCTGCTCAGGCAGGAGACTCTATATCATAAAGTCTATGGGGCTGCCATAAAGAAGAGGGAGTCAAGCTATTCTCCAAAGCGCCTGGAGGCAGGACAAGAAGCAACGGATGGAAACTAATCAAGGAGAGAAGCAACCTGGAACTAAGGAGAAACTTCCTGATAGTTAGAACAATTAACCAGTGGAACAACCTGCCTCCAGAAGCGGTGAATGCTCCAACACTGGAGGTTTTTAAGAAGAGAATGGACAGCCATTTGTCCGAAATGGTATAGGGTTTCCTGCCTGAGCAGGGGGTTGGACTAGATGACCTTCAAGGTCCCTTCCAACTTTACTACTATTACTACTACTACTACTATTATTATTATTATTATTATTATTATTATTATTATTATTATTATTATTATTATTATTATTATTATTCCTGACAAATGGTGGTGGAATCTCTTCTTTAAAACCTCCAGTGATGGAACACCTTCAACTTCTGGAGGCAAGTTTATTGGATGACCTTGGGCCAAGCTCCACCTCACAATCCAACTCAGCGCGTAGGGTTGTTATGGTGAGGATAAAATGAGGGGAGATAACTTCCCCTCCCATTTATACCACCATGAGCTTCCTTGATTAAGTAGCTTTAATCATTCAAGAAGACTTCTTCAGGAAATAAGGGAGTATCCACCAATAAAATACATTTATGATCATACTTAGTCACAAAACCTTTAAGTCAGCCACAGCCTATGATCAGGGACATAAGGGGTGAGGCACTACCCATGTTCAAGTCAGAGCAAGCATCAATGAATTCATCAAGCATTCGTGTCCAGCATTAATCTTTCAAGCGGTGAGATAATATTAATCACCAACTTGGGCTGGGTCTGGCTTGTTGTTCAAGGAATTCACACAGGCAAGCGTAATATCTGTAGCTTCCTGGTAGGAGCTTTGCTGAACTTCATCCCCCCAATAAATCTCTAGTCTGAAGGAGCCTTGAAGCCCTAAAACGTCTCCATGCATCACTCAAGCAACTTTGATGTGATCAGCTCTTTCTCTGTAGAGCTTCAGTTTCCATTGGGTGCCTCCCCTACCTGCTTTTGGAAGGGCTGGGAAGCTCGGTCTCCAGTTCCAGGTCAAAGCCTTCCGTATCAGGACTGGGAACAGGAGACTTGGTTCCTCTCTATTTCCCTTGGTTTATCTGTATTGTCAACTTCATCAGGGTCATCCTCCACTGCAGTGGTTCTCAACCTGTGGGTCGCGACCCCTTTGGGGGGTCGAACGACCCTTTCACAGGGGTCGCCTAAGACCATTGGAAAACACATATTTCCGATGGTCTTAGGAACCAAGACACCGATCCTCTATCCATCTCCGCACGGCTTTGAACTGGGGGCCGTTGCAGCGCCGGATTCGTTTCTGCTGAGCATCTCCTAAGGGAGGCTGCGCTGCTTCGCGGCCCTTTCCGCGGAGGAGGCTGAACTAAGCTCTGCCAGCACTGTCGCCCTCTTGGCTCTCTCTCTCTCTCTCTCTCTTCCTCTCCCCACCTGGGCGCTTCTCCAACCAGGCTGGGCGGAGCTGGCGGAGCGGCCTTCCTGCCCCCCTCCTGCCCGGCCAGCTGGAGCCGGGCAGGCTGGCAACCTTCGGAAGTGAGGCGAGGATAGTCAAGGCGCGCTGAGCCTCAGGCGCAGCGGGTGAGTGGGTGGCATCGGTGCGCGCTTGGGGAGCCCTTAGGGTTGGGGGTCACCACAACATGAGGAACTGTATTAAAGGGTCGCAGCATTAGGAAGGTTGAGAACCACTGCTCTACTGGGAAGAGGATATATCCAGCTAGACTCTGGGAAGAACTTACAAGCCCCTGTGGCTGCATCTATATTCTGAGCTGGGCTCAAACTACATCAATAGCATTAGCACTTAGCACTCGCCCTTAGACTTATATATCTCTTCGTAGTGCTTTACAGCCCTCTCTAAGTGATTGTCAGCATATTGCCCCCAACAATCTGGGTCCTCATTTTACTGACTTTACTGACTTCAGAAGGATGGAAGGCTTAGTCAATCTCGAGCAGGTCAGGATTGAACTGCTGGCAGTCGGCAGAGTTAGTCTGCAATACTGCATTCTAATCAATGCGCACCACGGCTCTCGGTCCCTCATTGTGGCTTAATGTGATATGGAAACCCACACGTATTGTGTTTTTAACCAGAAGAGAGATGTTCCCCAATGAGGGCCAGGTTCAAAATTGTGGCATAAAGGAGAGGATGGAGCTAAAATCAGTCAATTCTTGACTGACTACCTTCCCTTCCAAAAAACAAATATTGGTTCCAACTGGCTTGACCTTCATTTCTATACCCAGATCTACGTCTGAAATCCTCCATCTCAGAAATAGGATAGAAACCATGTAGTTTTCGATATTGTTAAAACGGTAAGAAGACAGAGATGGGCTGGCTTTTCAGCCTACTTTCCAGTCAAAAGCAGCCAAGTCAAAAGCAGCCAAGTCAAAAGCAGCCAAGTCTCAATCTGGCTTGAACTCAAGAACCAGGAGCTGGAAGAGTCAACGCCCTGAAGTTGTCCATATGCATTTAGCACCAAGGCTACAGGCTGATCAGAAGCATGAATGATCTGCTTGCAACCATTTCTTTACTAGCTTGACCTGAATTGCATTTCTTATTCTATTTGTGTTTGTGTATACAGATAAAGCAGATGCAAAAGTTACAAAAACCTATTTTGGAGATATGTCACCAAAGAACGCAATCCCTAGGATGAACTCACAGGGGCTGCGGTGAAGATTTGATTAGCATATTCAGTCTGAAGGCAGTTGGACTGAATCTCTGAATCAAATTGACTTTCCGAATTTGCATCAAGCCTCAGAGTCAAATTCAATGACTCGGTGACCTTTTGCGCCTACAAAGAAAAACGTCTGTTCAGAATCATATCAACCTGAAAATGCAATTTGAAAAACTGAATTGGATTGATTCGGGGATTTGAACTGACAATTCGAATCAGGTTTGACTTGATCCCCACACCTTTGCATAAAACCACCAGCAATCTAATTTAACAGATCTCAGTCTTCTTGTTGTAAAGTAATCGATCCCATTAGATGGTGTAGCAGAACTTTTCACCTCCATCTCTCTCTGTTGTAAACGTTGATTTGGGCTTGAATGTGTCTGAGTAGCTGGAGAGCAGCCAGACCTTTTCTGGTGAGAAAGCCTGAGGGCACAACAGATGGCAGAACAACCAATGCATAACAGGCAATTAGATTCAGGTAGTCAAATGAGTTATTTAACTATGTTACATATTACTTTTTAGAATATTTTGAAAAATGTCTAGGAACAATTTGCTAAATCAGATCGTTTCCCTGATTTCAGCAGTGGGATAATCATGGGTTTCAAAATGTAGTTCGACAGTTAAAAAAAAAAAAAGATAAAATGAAGGTTGGAAATTTAAGCAAGAAGGCTAGAATGTCCCTGGAGGGGAAGAATCATTTTACAGGACTCCCTGAGATCAGTGTTTTCTTGATCGGAAAGCAAATTGACTAATTCTCAGTGTGCCAACCTGTACTTTACCTGGGGAACATACGAAAATTAGCAGAATGCCCCGGATGTTAAACAGAAGGGCTGAGGTTTGCTGGAAAAGTTGTTTTAAAAAAAGGTGAAAAATATGGTAGGTCCTATTCCTTCTTGTCTGTCTGTCTGTCTGTCTGTCTGTCTGTCTGTCTGTCTGTCTGTCTGTCTGTCTGTCTGTCTGTCTGTCTGTCTGTCTGTCTGTCTGTCTGTCTGTCTGTCTGTCTGTCTGTCTGTCTGTCTCTCTGTGTAGATGCAGAATTGCCACGTTTCTTAACTAGTGAAGGGATTTTATTGTGCTTATGATTTTAGTATGTTTAAGTTTGACATTAGCATTTATTTTATATATAGTAACCATTTTATATTGATATTTATAGTGTTATCATGTAATCATTGTTTTGTTATTTTGTAATCCATTATTTTGTAGTTAATTGCTTGATCAGATGCTTTATATATATATATATATATATTGGAAAAGTAAGGGCTTCGTGCTTTAGGTATAGGTGATTGCTTATATGAAAAGAGCACATTATAAGGGGAGGGGGGAAAGGAGTTACGGATGGAGCCTGGGTTGCTGTGTATGAGTCATCATCTAGGAATTGTTTTTTTGTGCCATCTTATGCCTGGTACCAAGACCTGATCTTTTTGTTCTGGAAAGGTATAAAAGGTGGAAGACATCTTTTTCTGGTTGTTGCCTTCATCTCTCTACCAGCCACGAAGAGAGATGGGGTCACCCAACTCTTATTTTGATCAAAATAAAAGTTGTTTGCTTGCTGAAACCTCGACTCAGGAGTTTCTTTGGCTCTTTTAAATTCCTGAGTAATGCTGGGGCAATTGTGAGGCTAAGACAGCGGTTCTCAACCTATGGGTCGTGACCCCATTTGGGGTCGATCGACCATTTCACGGGGGTCGCCAAGCAAGGCTGTCCGCCATTTTTCCCCCTTTTCCGGCGGGTGCCTTACCTCCCTTGGGCTGGGCCAGCTGGTGGTCGGCCTGCTCCGTCTCTGCTGCTTGCCAGCTACGCCTCAGCCGGTGCAGGGGCCAGAACCACGCATGCGCAGCGCTCCCGGGCAGGGAAAGTCCTCGACTTATGACCGGTTTAGTCCTCGACTTATGACCGGTTTAGTCCTCGACTTACGACCGGTTGGGGGTCGCGGCATTAAAAAGGTTGAGAACCACTGGGCTAAGAGGAAAACCTTATACTGTCATGGCTTTTTTTCTGCCTAGGAGGAAAAGTGACCTAAAATGAATAGGTCTCACTGCTGACCTAGGGAGCTGTAAAAGGGCCAGGAAGAACATTAGAACTGCTGAACTTGTGAATCGCTTTTGCTCAACCCTCCAAGTCTTCGTCCTGACCTCAGGGCCATCCTCCCCACGGCTTGATGGGCTTGGTAGTCTTCTCCCCAAGCTCCTGCTGCCCCACGCCCATCCATCTCTTCCGCCTTCCCCACCCCCTCCCTGATTCCTACGCACCAAGGGCAGGGCTACCCCTCTGTCAAGATTTGGATTGTGTTTGTAAATCAGGAAAGAGATATTTCAGAGGGAGAGAAGGGGATAACGCCTAACGAGAAGGTTGGACTCCAGCCAAGGAAGATAGAGTTTCAGTTTTTCATTCAGTCGTGAAGCTTCTGCCGTGACCTTGGAGCAGGCTGTCTCTCTTTTCTCATCCTGCTGCCTAACAGGATTTCAGTGTTGCTTTTGTAAAGATAAAAATGAGCCTGGGTTTCGTCGAGAAAGGTGGGCTACAGATGTAAATACTTCGTAATCCATAAATATGCTGTAGTACAGAGGTCCCCAACCTTTTGGGCACCAGGGACCGGTTACGTGGAGAGAGGTTTTTCCATGGACTGGAAGGTGCGTGGTTTTGTGTGCTGCCTGCATCTTGCAGATGGGCCTTTGCCATAATGATCATGATTGCAGCGGAACAATGCGAATTAGGATAGTTTTAGAAAGGTAATGTTTAACCCTGCCTTCCTCTAAATCAGTGGTTCTCAACCTTTTTAATGCCGCGACCCCAACCGGTCGTAAGTCGAGGACTAAACCGGTCGTAAGTCGAGGACTAAACCGGTTGTAAGTCGAGGACTAAACTGGTCGTAAGTCGAGGACTACCCAACCAGTCGTAAGTCGAGGACTTTCCCTGCCCGGGAGCGCCACGCATGCGTGGTTCTGCCCCCTGCGCCGGCCGAGGCGTAGCTGGCAAGCGGCAGAGACGGAGCAGGCCGACCACCAGCTGGCCCAGCCCAAGGGAGGTAAGGCACCCGCCGGAAAAGAGGAAAAAAAATGGCGGACAAAAAAAATGGCGGACAGCCTTGCTTGGCGACCCCCATGAAATGGTCGATCGACCCCAAATGGGGTCCCGACCCACAGGTTGAGAACCACTGCTCTAAATCATGCACACACAAACAGCCACGCATAGACATCTTAAAAATAAGATGATTTGCTAGAGGAGACGGCAGCCTGTGGTTTCTAGATGTTAATGAGAGCACTTGCTTAGTTTGGCTCCTGCTTATACAAGTGCAAGGAGTCCGTGAGGAGCATCAAAGGCGCAGGAACTCAGCCTGTGCCTTTTCTATGCACAGATATTTGAGATCAGCCCCACAGGTTCACGTCCATCTGCCCCCAGAATCATCCCCAAATGGTTTTGCCTTGTCTTTCTAAGACACTTCCTTGCTTTATCTTCTCCACCTTCACTTGGAATGTGACAAGGCAAGGAAGGCTTGTTAATGCTGGACACAGAATCTAGTCATTTATGATGTCAGGCTGATGTGGGATACATTCTTCAGAAAAGCCAGGACACTTGGTCTGGCCTCCTCTCTTTGGATGAGTATGAGGGAGTGCAGACACAGATGCCCTCCCTGGATGGCTGTGATGACCGTCAGCCTCAGAGCCACACCCACTTCTCCCCAGAGACATAAAATGAATGAACAGGTTGGACTGTGAAGCGGTGTTTCCAAGCTCCTGTAGCTTCTTTTTCCTGCCACCTTCCCTGGAGAGGCAAGGAAGCCACAGTCATGGTGCGCCCGAGCCTGATGGCGAAGAATACCGACATGCGCTGGCGCTTACCTTTGGTTTGCCTCCTCTGGGAGGTGGCCATGATCATCCTTTTTGGGATTTTCGTGCGCTTCAACCCGGAGGCTAACGTGGCTGATTGGGAGAAGGAGAAACAGCAAAGGAACATCTCCGATATTGAGAATGAATTCTACTTCAGATACCCCTGTGAGTATAATGATGCTAGGCAACGATCCAGCCTTGGGTTTATTTGGCACACCTTTTGGGTAGTGCTGTAACTGCAGAATTCTGAACGGCAGAAAATCATATTTGCACATGGAATCATCATGCTGCATAGACCTCCAGATCAATGTCATAATACGTAGCAGCATAATCAGTCTGTGTCTGTGCTTACTGGTTTTATAAAATTAGCTCTGGATTTCATGACTTTACAGGGAATTTCTTTGTTTGATTGGGCTGCACAACTTTTCCTGGGCTGCCTTTGATGGCATCCTGGACCATATTCCAAAATGTAGAGGCTGCAACCACAGCAAAGGTTTTAATTGGATTTCACTTTGCTTGCTTGTGCACTGAAGCCGGATCAGATATAACTAATAACATTTGTTTCCATCCATCTTTAAATGAAATAACTTTTTCTTTCTCCTGCCATGTTAAAAGCGACAATTTTGAAGGTTTTGGAGATGCCTCCAAGAGTTTGGGAAGAAATCTATCATCCTTAGAAGTGCTGTATTTCTACTAGAAATGAAAATGTGGATTGTTTCACTTACAATTTGGATTGTTTCACTGACTTCAAATGTCTAACACAACTTCCTTCTGTTTTATGTACGCATGCAATAGGTATTCCTTCACTATCTGTGTGAGACAAGCCTTTGCTTGGAGTTTTCTACCTTCCCTCATTTACTGAGTGAGGTTCTGAATGCCCCCTTAAAAGTCCTGATCTGAAAATTTCCTTGCTATCTGTGCTTAGGTAGGCTTAGTCTGGAGGCAATAATTTAAAAATCGAGATGCTCAAAGCAAAAATCAAATGCAGCCTTTCCCAAAGGATTCTTCACACAGAATAGGATTCTTAAGAGGTGATTGATGGTTGAACTGATTTTTATTGTTAAAAAAAAAAAACACCCTGCTTTTTCAGTGGGTGATCCCATTTCCACTGTGGATCAATTTGGAAATTGGACAGTGTTTCCCAATCTCAGCAACGTTATGGTAGCTGGAGAATTCTGGAGTTGAAGTCCACATATCTTAAAGTTGCTTAGATCGAGAAACACTGAAATAGGGAAAGGAAGGCTGAACAAAAAGCATATTTTTAAAGAGATAATAAGTAACACTGAATGTTTACGGAGTGCAGAGAAACTATTCCCTTTATTAGAATTCCAGGCAACCACTTTTATGAATCTTGACCAACTATCTCACATTCTAGCCTTGCAATTTGATTTTTTTTTTAAGGTGATCCTTTAGTCCTCTCCCTGCTGTTAAGCTGGAATGCTCTCTGCTTTTCCATTTCCAACACAAAGCTGTACTGGCATGACATTGGTTATCCCCATTTTCACTCCCGATCATATCTATGGAGAGTCTCCATCATCCAGGACATGCTTGTCCCAAAAGTGCTTTTCCAAACGGCAACTGGACTTTCTTTCTTTTTCTTGAAAACATTTTACTTCTCATCCAGTTCTGAAGAAGCTTCTTGGATGAGAAGCAAAGGGTTTCCAAGGGGGAAAAAAACCAAGAAAGTCCAGTTGCCTCTTTAGAGAAGCACTTTTGGGGTCCCTATCTTGCTTCTACCACCTCTCTTTTGAGCCACTGCCAGACCCCTGATTTCCCTGCAAATAACGGGTGACAAAGCTTAAACAATTTGAAATACCTTAAGAGATCCTTGGTGTGTGGGAAATGCGGGAAAAGACCCTGAATCTGGAGAAATGATTTCCCTTTATATCTGAGTCTTGCCTTGGTCCCGTATGTCACAATTCTCATTATAGCTACTTAAAACTCTGGGCAGGGCTTGCAGTCTTGCAGATGGATGCATGCACCTTGGGTTGGCTGAGCAAAATGTGATTGTTGTGCAGAACTGTTGTGTGGAAAGACATTGCCACTGGCACTTAACTAGGGAAGTGTCACTTGGATTTCACAAGCTAAAAGGGTTTAGAAATTCATGCTCTGAGCAGAGAATGCTTCTGGATGTTAAGTCAAATGAGAAGGTTGAACTTTTAGGCAGGGCTTTGGAACCAGAAGGCAAATGGCATTTTTCTAACAGATCACTGGATATTTTTAAGGAGAATATAGAACTCACCGTATTGCAGAGATAGTTAAGGATTGAACTTTGCACGTGATGGTGGTGAGGAAACAGGAGGTCCCAAATTAGGTAAAATGGGCCAGTATGCTGCAATGGTTAAGGCACCAATCTGGAAACTGGGAGACTGTGAGTTCTAGTCCTGCCATAGGCACGAAGCCTGATAGGTGACCTTGAGCAGTCCCTCTCTCTCAGCCCTAGGAAGAAGAAGGCATATCATAACTAAAAGCAGTAGACTCAGTGGCGGGATTCAGCCGGTTCACACCAGTTCAACAGAACCAGTAGCTAATTTTTTTGTTGCCCAGGCCCAGAACGGACTTCTGGAAGCAGCATCCACACAGAGAATCAGTTGTTCACATATTTGAATCCCACCACTGAGTAGACGGATAGTGAAAACAATTTATCAGTAGAATGTCTTGGCTTCAGAGGTTGGGGGTGCTCCATCGTTGGAGGTTTTTAAGAAGAGATTGGACAGTCATTTGTCTTAAGTGATATAAAGTCTCCTGCTTGAGCAGGGGGTTGGACTAGATCTCCAACATCCCTTCCAACTCTGTTATTCGGTTACTCCTTCAGTTACTGGTATTGCTTAAAATTGATTTATGGAATAATTAGCCTTCCTGGTAATGAACTTCAAACATCCTGTCGGTCTACCAAAGAATAGCAATTCTCATGCTTGCTGGGAATTATGGGGCCTTTGGTTTGGCTTTTCTTTTGCTGGGGGTAAGTATTGACATAAAATGCTTTACCCACAAAATGCTATCTCAGGAGCTGTTTCTCATTTCGCAATCTTCATGAAGTCTGGTTCTTCGTTATTAACCAAGTTGCAGTCTTAAAGCCCTTAGAGGAAATTGCCTGCTTCCCACTTAGATTTCATAAACAGAACACTTCACTCCATTAAGCACAGGGTTTTGATCAGAATCGGCTGGTTCCATCAGTCCCTGGAGAGTTTTAAGCTGCCCAGGTCCACAGTCATCGTCATCCTGGATTAAGCCAAGCAAGGGTTTAATCATTAAACTTCTTTCAGAGAGCAGCAATGGCGTTTCAGTCTAAATCCTCTTCTTTCTTCATGAGTCCACATATAAATATCAGCTTCTGGGTTAGGATGATGTATTTACTGTGCCAAATCAGAGGACACAGAGCTCTGTGCAAGCTTTTGAGTTCAGTAGAATGCTCTGTCAGGTAAGAAGGAAGGAAGGAAGGAAGGAACTATCTACCTAAATAGATCATTCTTCCTCTTCTACCTACTGTAGGTAGATAGAAGGAAGGAAGGAAGGAAGGAAGGAAGGAAGGAACTATCTACCCAGATAGATCATTCTTCCTCTTCTACCTACTGTAGGTAGATAGAAGGAAGGAAGGAAGGAAGGAAGGAAGGAAGGAAGGAAGGAAGGAAGGAAGGAAGGAAGGAAGGTTAAATATCTAATTATTCACCCAGGATTTTCTATCCTTAATCCAACAGTTGCTCTATCCTTAATCCAAACAAATTTCTTTGATACCCCCAAATGAGAAAGAGAGATCAATGAAAGTTCACATATATTCTACTCTGACAAATATTTAAAATGTGGTGGTGGTGATAATCCAGAACCTGGTGGCAGTAGGAAGGAGAAATGTCAACAGAATACCAGAGTTGGAAGGGACCTTGGAGGTCATCTAGTCCAACCCCCTGCTCAGGCAGGAAACCCGATACCATTTCGGACAAATGGCTGTCCAGTCTCTTCTTAAAAACTTCCAGTGTTGGCGCGTTCACCGCGTCTGGAGGCAGGTTGTTCCACTGGTTAATTGTTCTAACTGTCAGGAAGTTTCTCCTTAGTTCCAGGTTGCTTCTCTCTTTGGTTAGTTTCCATCCGTGGCTTCTTGTCCTGCCTTCAGGCGCTTTAGAGAAGAGCTTGACTCCCTTTTCTTTGTGGCAGCCCCTGAGATACTGGAAGACTGCTATCATGTCACCCCTCGTCCTTCTCTTCGTTAGACTTTCATCTTTCATGAAGTGGGGTGCTGTGGAAGTTGCAGGCCTCCAGAGAGAAGTTGGTATAGGGTTAAGGACAATAATGGCATTGGAATTTCTGTCACTAAGCGATGCGGTTTTAAAGCTTGACCTCAAGTGACCACATCACCTAACAGTGACAATCCTGGCAGTCTCAGTTGCAGTCATTAACTGAATCCCACTGGTTGTTAAGTGAGGACCCGCCATGATCCAAGGCATTCCCAGTTTGGTCCCTCCCATCCCTGAACCTTGGTAAGGTAAGGGACTACTTCTTCTTTAACTCCTTCCATCCACCTCTCTCAAGTTCCTCTGTTTTTCTATCTGATTGTCGGGATGCTTAAAAATTTCATTCAAATTTCCTTGCTGATGCAAGCTTCCTGACTTGACAAAACATGCTACAGCTACTCCTCCAATTTTTTGTGTGACACGTCTGCCTTCTGCAACCTTCCTGGCTGTCCACACTTCACAGTCTGAAGAAACACAACAGGAATGAAAAATCTCCTTCCTGGTAAGATTGCAAAGAAGGAAGTGGAGCCGGAAAAGTTGCAGAGTGCCGGAGGGATGATTGTGCGATGAAATAAATAAACATTCACACCCATTCTTCGGCGATTTCATAACTAAAGTAAGCTGCAAAAATACGTTGCCCGTCTGCAAATTTCTCCCCAAATGTTCTTTTGGACTGTGAAAAAAAGATCTGTGAAATTTAATCTAACAGTTTAAAAAAAAACATAAAATAAAGCCAGAACAGAACAAACTGTAGAAACGAAACTAATTTTATCCTATTGTTTTCATGAAACCTGTTGCAAAGGGTGAGTTTTTAACCTCCTGCAGTGAAAATATTTCTCAAATCTATCAGCTTGGAATGGAGCGATGCATGTATGTGTAGGTAGGGGAAGAGGTAGATTCCTAAGCCAGGAAGAAACACAACACCCATCTTCAATTTGCTGCCTTGCCTTCGGCATCTCCTGGACCACCAATAATTGCCAAGTTTCATTTTACAGCACTGGGGCAGATTCCTATCTTGAGGATACGATGAGCAGCAAAGTTGGTTAAAGATCTATGATCTTTGTTGTTTGTTCTGGAGACAAAATATCTCCCCACCCCACTGCCTGGGGTATAGGATGAAAGTTCTATTTATCCTACAGGTAGAGAAAATTCCAGCAGATCACTCTTGGGTTTTGAAGTTTTTGACCCCAAAAATGGTGGCAACAGCATTTTGTTTTCATTAGAGGTTAGGCCAATATTAATTGTGTTCATGCAATACATTTACTCCGAGTTACCAAATTCACTCTTTTTGTGGGATGCCACAATGCATTAAGCCATAAACTAATCAAAGGGGCTGAATTGACACAACCTGCTAAACCACACAAATAATAAGTAAGTTTAACATTAAACTAAGCTTTAGTATGTTGTGTGAATGACTCTGCTAGAGAACTGCACTTGGCCTGGTTAAACCTATTGTGTGAACATAACTTCTATCTTCCTTCCAAATTCGAGGCAACTGATTTGGAACTGATAACGCATGTTGAATGAAAGAAAGGGAAAGGGAAGACAATTCAAAGATCAGCCAATAAAAGTCATGACTGACCAGCAACTGGATTCAGATCTATGTGCAACCAATGTTACCCTTTGAGGAATCCTGGCTTGTCAAAAGTTAGTTGTGCACTATATTCTAGTCATTGTATCAACCAGCATGGAATGCTGGGAGACAGTCTTCTGTAGACGCATTTTCCTATTAATTCAAAATTAATTGTATTAATAAGAGAAAACACTTTACCTTTGTACTCAGGCAGTGTTGTTCAGAATCTTTCAGCTTTTAAGGAACTTTGTTCATACGGCTTTATCTCTCAGAATATGCTCGAAGCCTCCATTACAGAATATCTGTATTGTAGACCGTGCTATGATGGATCCAAGGGAAGATGCTTATGGTATGTACTGGCAAAAACTGCAGATTCTGGATCAGAGTTTCTCAAAGTTGACAACTTTAAGATGTGGGAAGTTCAACTCCCACAGTTCCCCATCAACACACTGGCTGGAGAATTCTGGGAGTTGAAGTCCATACATCTTAAAATTGCCAAGGTTGAGAAATACTCTTGTAGACCATAAGTGAAGGAACCGTCATGTATAAATTAGTGGTCAGCATTGAGTTAGGTGGTCGCTAGGCATGCAGATAAGTGTGGAATGAGAGTGAAAGTCCATGTAATGAAGCCTCTTTCTTTATTTCAGCTTTCCAAGATGTCCATGTGATGATTTTCGTGGGCTTTGGCTTCCTCATGACCTTCCTTCAACGCTATGGCTTTGGCGGTGTTGGCTTCAACTTTCTCCTCGCTGCCTTTGGGATCCAGTGGGCTCTCCTGATGCAGGGCTGGCTCCATACCTTTCAGCATGGGAAGATACTCATTGGAGTGGAAAGGTACGATGGCATGCTTGGACATACAAAGAAAGAGTTTCTGGGTAGTAGGATACATGACGAGCATGAAACTATAACGAAGGTAGATTAAATTTGTGGCTTAGGAATGCAAACATGTGCATTAGTGGGGCCGTGGTGGTGTAGTGGTTGGAATGCAGTACTGCAGGTTATTTCTGCTGACTGCCGACTGCCAGCAGTTTGGCAGTTCGAGTCTCACTGGCTCAAGGTTGACTCTGCCTTCCATCCTTCTGAGGTTGGTAAAATGAGGACCCAGTTGTTAGGGGCAATATGCTGACTTAGAGAGGGCTATAAAGCACTGTGAAGTGGTATATAAGTCTAAGTGCTAATGCTGTTGATGTAGTTTGAGCTCAGCTCAGAATATAGGTATTGGGGCCTGCAAGCCCATGCTGCCCTACCCTACTACAAGCTAAGACCATTATTGTAAATTTTGCACTTTGGATGATGGAAAACGTCCATCAGATCAAAGCTTCTGGGCGGCCCTCTTTGACAAATTGGAAGAGTACTATTAGATTCCTTGTCAGTCATCCCAAAGCTAAACAAATTAATTTCTTCCATCCTTATTGTTCTGATTTGACCCTTTCCCAATTTGCCAGAATACATTTTAGCAAAGAAAAGAATAGATTTGGGACTTTCCATGATTTAGAAATTCACCGTCTCTTGTTGCAACCTAATTGGATGATCCAAAAGTCTAGGTTAGGGACAGATCACAGTGGACAAAATCTACCTATGTCGTCCCCAAGGGTCAACCATGACTCCAAGGGCATATAATCAAACTTTATGTGTCATTTTTGTAGTCATGTCTCACTGCTGGTTCATGTGATCAGCTACAATTCCAAGATGCTCATTGTTGTGTTGCTTCAGTAGCCTTCTTTGACTCAATTATCTCTTCCTTCTCCTCTCAGCCTGATTAATGCAGATTTCTGCGTGGGTTCTGTTTGTATCGCCTTCGGTGCCATTTTGGGCAAAGTCAGTCCCGTCCAGCTCCTCATTATGACACTGTTTCAAGTGACCCTCTTCTCCGTCAATGAATATATCCTGCTTGATCTGCTCCATGTAAGGTTCTTCACATTCAGAAATGCTTCCCTGTCTTAATATCGATGTGACAAAGTTGCCTTGCGTATTTGGTTATCATTTACCATCCCGAATAACTCTGTGCAGATGCAAGACAAAGAGGACAATGGGTTTACTATATGCCTTACAATACAGTCAGAGTGTGTCTTACTGTGGTGGAATGTAAACTGGATTCCCAGGAGGGAGGGGCTGCAATCCAGAGAGCAAAGAGGCAGTGAAGTTCGGAAAGTTCGGTCAGAAGGAAGAGATTTAAAACAGCTCCTCCCCAGAGAGTCTCACTTATAGGTCTATAGGTGAAGAACAATAAAGGAAGCTACAATAAAGGAAGTAACTCCATCTATTGTTCTTGGTTCTTGGGAACTGACACAAACTTCCTTCAACTCAAGGCCTACTCTAAGCTTTGCATGGCTGGGCGTGAGAGACATTTCTTTAAGCAAACTTCCTGATATCAGATCAGTCTATTGCCAGAACAAGAGATGGGTGAAGCCAATCCTCCTGCCTCAGAGAGATCATCTTCTAGCTTATTATAACACGCAGCCAGGAGGAAGAAACTCAAACATTTGAACTCCAATTTTGGCACGTCTTGCATTTGATGCACGCAGTCACTTGAAATCTTTTTGTAATGAATGCACTACGTGGCTTTTGTAAGGGGTGAAACTTTGATAGAGGTTTTGTGCCCTTTGAGGTCTGTTCTTGCAATTGAGAAATACACATGAAGTAGGCTCCAAAAGTAGAGAAATACCGTGGTCTAACGGGGGGAAAAGAAATTTGTAATTTCTAAGGGGCAAAATGGGTGCTTTCAATTCCTGCAAGACCGCTCCTTCTTTTGCTTCCTAATAATCTCCAACATTAGCCTGTCTGCTCGTGATCCTTGATGGCTGCAGAAATGGGGTCTAAGTGTCAATGTGGCTTACTAGCTACCTTTTTTTACACCCTTGCTATACCATATCTTTCCCCAAATAGGTGCTTTCTAGATGCATTGGTTAACTATTTCCAGAATCTCTTACCAGCATATTTAAGAAAGCAGGTTGGAATTTTGCAGTCCAAATGTATCTAGAGGTCTCCAGATTGTGGAGATTAATTTAATTTAATTAATCTCTTGCTCAAAACCCCTGCAGAACTTCCCAGGTATCCAATGAAAAAACTCACAACTATATATGCACCAGAAAAGTATTTGCTAAGACTTCAGATTTTCTGCAGCTTTAAGAAGGGTGGCAAAAAAAAGAGGCAGGGCTTTCTTGGTGATGGCCCCTCTGCTAAGAGAAGCTTGCCTGGTTTCCACCATGTTACTTTATCAGTTGTCTTGGATGAAGGTTGCTCTTTCAGGCTCCTAAAACCTCAAGAGCTGTTGTTTTGTTTGCTGCATTTCACATTTCATTCTGATAGACCTTTTTTTGTGTTGCGTATTTTCTATGTTTGAGGGAACCGATGGAGCTGTTGTGTTCTTTCACTTGGGTTTGTTTTGATTGCAACATTCTTGTATTTTATTATCACTAGATGATCAGTTATCTTGCTTAATGCCCAGAGCAGAGGGAAATAACATGTTGCTGGTCAAGGTAGCGCTTAATGGGAGACCATTATATTACATCCCCCCCCCAAAAAATACCCAATATGTATAAGGGAGGGAGCAGGGCCCATTGCTGGTTTCTTACGCAGGAGCCATAAGATGCAGGACTCAACTCTTGTGGGCTTGGAATGTGGTTGCACAAGTAGGGCACACTTTGATTGACTGTACATAAAAGCCCCTGAGAGGAACAGATTAACCATCAGATAAGGGGATTGAATGAGATTGTGGCTTGAGGGTCTGAATGGAAAAGCAGACTTAAAATAATATTACCAGCCTTGAGGAATGCAGGGGAAACTCCTTGACTTCAGCTCAACGTGTTCTTTTTGCAAGCAAAGGAGCATCTTGTTTGCTAAATTTATACAGTTCATTCTCTACTGTGAAGGGACGACGAGATTGAACAAATATGACATCCAAAACTATTCTTCCACTCATCCTAAAACCAGAGATAAGAGTTGTATCCTCTGAAGGGCAAAGTAAATAGAGCTCCGTTCTTGGAAGTAGCAATCGCATGTGCTTTTTTTTTTCAATGTTTCATTTTTGTGTTTGTTGGAAAATACATTTTTTTTATCTCATTGTTCAGCCAGAAGGACTCCCAAGGTATCTTTCCGATAAGATAGTCCTTGCCTGCTGGCTCTGTGGGTTGTGTAACTAAGCACAATGAAAAGTCTGCTACTTCTTTGTCAAGACTCCAGTTTCTTGCATTCTCAATATGGGTAGCAGTGATGGCAGTTGTAGTGCAGCCCATTTCCTGGGCACAGGTAAAGAAATGCCTAAGTTAGAGATATCGTCTGGCTGAAGAGTCAGAAGTCCATGTCTATGGAGATTCTCAACCATCTAGATCAGGGGTAGTCAACCGTGGCTCTTTTATGACTCGTGGACTTCAACTCCCAGAATTCCTGAGCCAGCTGTGCTGGCTCAGGAATTCTGGGAGTTGAAGTCCACGAATCATAAAAGAGCCAAGGTTGACTACCCCTGATTTAGGTCATGGTTTTCCCTAAGGCGCTTTCTTGTTGTTGTTTTTCCCCCTGAAAACATTTCACTTCTCATCCAAGAAGCTTCTTCAGTTCTGAACTTCACTGAAGGAGCTTCTTCTTTTTTTTATGAAGAAATTTTATTGGTTTTTCCATTTTTACATAAAAGTGCTTGAGAAACAACGTGGTGATTGGGCTATCAATTATCCTAAAACAAAATCATACATATAATCACACAAATTAATTCCTTAGAAGTTCCCTCTGTTTCCCACATACTGTTTTACCAATTAAAATAATTACATTTGTGGAAAAAAAGCTCAATCAATCCAATCAATCATCAATCACATTTCAATTATAAGAATCCAAATCCTGTTGTTAAGCTTTACTATTTTGGAAATTACCATATTCCAATTAAGCTTATATTAGCACTTTGGGCATCCCTCGTTTCTCTTTTTTCCCTATCATAATGATTCTATCTAAAGTAAATATATTATCCCAAACAAAAACATCCTTACATATTTTTTATATATAACCTATTGCTTAAACTAATACATCATTTATTAATACTATTACTTCTCTTATCACAAATACCTCACTGAAGGAGCTTCTTGAAGGAGAAGCAAACTGTTTTCAAAGAAAAACAACCACAACTAAAAATCCAGTTGCCTTTTGAAAAACACCTGTGGGACATCCAGAAGTAGAATTTTCAGATGCCCAAAGGAACAAATGTTCTATTTAGTTTGTTAAGCAACTGAGTTCAAGTTTCAATTTGTGATCTACTGATTCTCTGTAGAATAAACCAACTACTTCTGGGTAGGCTTCAAACTCTTTATTTATCGCCGCAGGTGAAAGATGCTGGTGGATCCATGACAATTCATACGTTTGGTGCTTACTTTGGCCTAACGGTGACCTCTATTTTGTACCGGCCCAACCTGGAGCAGACCAAAGAAAAGCAGGAATCTGTTTACCATTCAGACCTTTTTGCCATGATTGGTGAGTTGTGGTTCCTTCTCTTTGTTAGACAGGAGAACCCGCACTTTCTGAAAAAGTGGTCAGGATTCATGAAAAGAGGCCCAGGCTATTGGCGAAAAGACCCGTCCTTCCTTCTACCTTTATTTCTGTTCAAGGTAGCCCAAGTGAGGCATTTAAAGCAAAAAACGTTGTGAAGGTATTGTGGACTTTGAGCCTTTAATCCACAAAGCACAAAGCTGTATGTTCTTCGCATCTCGGAAAGCAGGAGAAGATATGCTTGGCATGTCATTGTTTTGGAAATCTGGAAACATTCTTTTGATCCTGGTGATCAAACTGAAAGGAATGTAGAAGCTTCTTGACCAGTTCTTTCTAAACTACCCATTTACGGAGGCGCAAACATCTCATTAAAATTACGGCGGGGAGCTTAATTTCCTGGTTTTGCTATAACAAGCTCGAGGTCCTATTTTGGATGTTTTTTAAAAGGCACGCAGATGTATACCCATAACTATTTCTGTACAAGAAACCAGTAAATATGCTATGATACAGATCAATATTAGTCACCGATTAGTAAGTTTTTTTTTCCTGCCCTGTCTCCAGTTGGGCTAGAGCAGGGGTCTCCAACCTTGGCAACTTTACGACTTGTAGACTTCAACTCCCAGAATTCCTCAGCCAGCATGGGCTAGAGCAGTGATGGCGAACCTTTTAGAGACCGAGTGCCCTAAAACTGGCCCCGCCCCTGATCCACCCCCTGCTCCGCCCCTGCTCCGCTCCCACCCCACCTGCCCGCAGGGCCACTCACTGCCTCCAGGGCCCACCGCAGATCGCCCAGGCAGCCCAGCAGCGCCATGGCAGCCACCCCCTCTGCCCGCGTCCCACAGCATCAACTGAGTCTTGTCTACACTGCCTGGCTGCCATGTCCTTGGCTGCACTGCTCCATGTAGGCCACGCTCAGGGGCGACTTTCCTCCAGGGGGGCTGCTGGTGAGGAGGGGGTCATGGGGAGAGGCGAGGCTGGGGCAACGGCACGTGTGCCCACAGAGAGGGCTCCGAGTGCCGCCTCTGGCACGCGTGCCATAGGTTCGCCACCACTGGGCTAGAGAGTTGTCAGGCGCTTAGGTACACCCTTCATATTTTATCCAAGAGAGTGAGCTGTCTGCAATACCTGGTGTGTCCTTATAGAAAGCCACTTTTTAACTACCATTGCAGGCACCTTGTTTCTGTGGATGTACTGGCCCAGTTTTAACTCCGCCATTTCCAATCACGGGGACGCACAGCACCGGGCGGCCATCAACACCTACTGTTCACTTGCTGCGTGTGTCCTGACTTCGGTGGCTTTTTCCAGTCTCTTGCAAAAGAAGGGAAAGTTGGACATGGTGAGTAAAGTCAGACAAGATGTTATGGTTTTCGCTTGTCTTTGACGAAGTTTCATGGAATCCCTTACTACAAATGTGTGTGTGGTGGAGGGGGGGCTGCTTGTGTGTCTACTTGCCTAGCTGCTTGCCTGCCAATCAATGAATCAATCATTAAAAATGGTGTCAAGGCTTTCTGTTATCTTGTACAAAGTTTCTTTTTTTTTCTTTTTCTTTTAATGAATATTGTGTTGATTTTTAACTATGACAATCTCCAGCGCCTGGTGTACAGCGTGTTGTCTTGGTTTATATTTTTACAAGAAAAAAAGGGCAATAGTAATGAATTAATCAATAATGATTAAATTTGATAATGCCATAATTATAATATTAATTAATGATATATTTCTTTGACCTTCCCTTCTCCCATTTGTATTCTCCTTCTTCAACCTTAGCCAAAATATAATTCTTAATATTTTCAATATATAAATGATTAGATATAGGCATTGTTTATATTTATACAAATAATAATAATCTCTCTATATAACATTTTTACCTTGAACAAAGTTTCATGGAACCCCCACCACAAGGGTGTGTGTATCTTTTCTTTCTTTCTTTCTTTCTTTCTTTCTTTCTTTCTTTCTTTCTTTCTTTCTTTCTTTCTTTCTTTCTTTCTTTCTTTTTTCTTCTTTCTTTCTTTCTTTCTTTCTTCCTGCCTTCCTTCCTTCCTTCCTTCCTTCCTTCCTTCCTTTCTTTCTTTCCCTTTCCCTTCCTTCCTTCCTTCCTTCCTTCCTTCTCTTTCTCTCTTTCTTTCTCTCTCTCTCTCTCTTTCTCTCTTTCTTTCTTTCTCCCCCCCTCCCTCCCTCCCTCCTTCCTTCTCCTTTCTTCTCCTTCCCCCTTCCTCCTTCCTCCTCCACAGTAGGTCAGAAAACCCATTGTGCTAATCATAGTAAAATTGCAGTTTAAAAGCCTGCTGCACAGTATCGAAGAATGTCTGTTAGATGCGAACCTAACCCTTGAGCAAAAATGAATAAATAAAGCAGAAAAGCAGGAATTAAAAGAGCTGTGTCTCCCACAGGTCCATATTCAAAATGCCACCCTGGCCGGAGGTGTGGCTGTAGGAACTGCTGCTGAAATGATGCTGACCCCATACGGTGCCCTCATTGTGGGCTTCATCTGTGGCATCGTGACGACCACTGGATACGTCTACATCACAGTAAGAGCCCTTCTGAATGCAACAAAAGCTTTCCCCAGCCTTGATGGCACGACCAAACAGTGAAAAAGTGGAGATGTTACTTCTTTACATTGCAATATGTTGTAGCTGTTTCCTCTTTGTAATGCTCATGTTTTGTCCTTCCTTCCTCTCTTCTAGCCTTTCCTGGATGCTAAGCTCCATATCCAAGACACCTGCGGTGTCCACAACCTTCACGGAATGCCAGGTTTAATTGGAGGCATTGTGGGGGCCGTCACTGCTGCTGCGGCTACAGAAGGAGTCTACGGAAAGAAAGGGTGAGGTGCTTTGGGACGTCTGTGTAGGGCGTCACACTTTTTGATTTGGTTCCCCTTTCTTTGGAGAGGAAGAAAGAACTGCGGAAGACAGAATCATGGGTTGCCTGGCTGATATGTTGACTAAGCCTCAGGAGCTTTTGCTTTGATCTGCAGGTGCATTTGCACTCATTTATGAGAACTTTGCAAGTCGTTGAACTTTGAAATTACAGGTAGGGCTGGATTGCAAGCAGCCCAGGTTCGAATCTCAGAAGGGTATGGCTGGCTGATGAGAGCTAAGTAGCTCAAAATAGCTATACCAGTCTCCCTTTAACTCTTTGTTAGCAACCCAAATTTAACACGGTTAACTCAGTCTTCCATCTTTCCGAGGTTGATAAAATGAGGATCCAGATTGTTGGGGGCAAGATGCTGACTCTGTAAACCGCTTGGAGAGGGCTGTAAAGCACTGTGAAGCGGTATATAAGTCTAAGTGCTATTGCTATTGCTATTGAGGGAAAGCAAGACAAATGGCGATGAACCAAAAAATAACTTGGGACTACAACTGTCCTTCCCTTTTCCACTTCACTTCATTCTCACAGGCTCACCAACATGTTTGACTTCACCGGAGAATACCAGGATCGAACGCCTAGCATTCAAGGGGGATTCCAAGCGGCTGGCATTGCAGTATCACTAGCTATGGCTCTGGTGGGAGGAGCTATTGTAGGTAAGTGGAAGGTCATCACAGAGAGATCTAAGGTGAAATGTCCTGACAGTGAGAACAATTAACCAGTGGATGGGCTTTTCTTCTGGAAGTTGTGGTGTTCCAACACTGGAAATTTTTCAAGAAGAGATTGGACAACCATTAGTCTGAAATGGTCAGACCATTCTCTCCTAAGGATGGACTTCCAGACCGCGCCCCCCCGCCGCAGGGAGACGGAACCGCCTAGATGGTTCCGTCCCAGGCGACTGATGGACCCAGAGAGGTTCCTGACGGAGCTTGGGCCTTATCCGGAGGATCTGGTCCATGACTCGGTGGAAAATCAGACGGCGGCTTGGGAGTCAACTGCCGCC
>NW_015386672.1:281689-305953 GCF_001527695.2 Protobothrops mucrosquamatus | reverse complement strand
CTGACCTAGGGAGGATTTTATTTGGGGTTTATCTTTTAACAATTTGACAGAGACACAACTTTAAAATTTGATTTAATTCGGTTTTATCGGGGGGGAATGTATTTATGTTTTGTTTTAAATATGTTGTGCGCCGCCCTGAGTCCCGCTGGGAGAAGGGCGGCATATAAATTAAATTTATTATTATTATTATTATTAAATGGTATAGGGTCTCCTGCTTGAGCAAGAGATTGGATTAAAAGACCTCTGAGGTCCCTTCCAACTCTTATTCTGTATTCTGATGTCACCCTTTTTGTATTTTCTCTGCTGCTTGAAGGTAAAAATCGATGAGAATCTTTCTCTGGCTCATGTAATTCAAGATTTAAATTAGATGAAAACTAATCAAGGAGAGAAGCAACCTAGAACTAAGGAGAATTTTCCTGACAGTGAGAACAATTAATCAGTGGAATGGCTAGCTTCCAGAAATTGTGGGTAGTCCATCACTGGAAATCTTCAAGAAAAGATTGGACAGTCATTTATCCAGAATGGTGTAGGGTCTACCTGCTTGAGTAGGGGTTGGGCTAGGAGACCTTCAAGGTCCCTTCCAACCCTATTATTCTATGTTCTAAGTGAAAAATCCTCATGCAGATGCAGAACAGCTGTTTTTTCTTAACTGTGCCAGCAAGCGGTGAAATCTCTGCCTATTCATCTCTAATTTTCTATGATCCAATCCAGTGGCTATGGACCTCTCCTCTCTGATGAGAACAGAAAAGTAAAACCATATTCCATCTGAGCTCAATTTTTGTTGACTGACATGGAAAATTCCTGCCTCTTTCTTGGGATTATAGGAAGTATTTCTTTCATGTTCTCAGGTTGTGCAGCTCTTACAAGGTTCGGATGTCAAACTTTAAGAGGCGTATTTTTTTTCCAGTTCTCACGAGCTGCTGTGTATTTCTTGGCAGATGTTTTTCCCCAACATATTTTTTTTTCTTTTGCAATTTGTGCCCTACTACAGAGTGCTTTCTCAGTTGAAAAGAGAAGAAATTTTAAAAATTAAAACGCGCCGTAAGTGAATTGAGCGTTCCATTTTTCTTTCCCAAAGGTGGCATTTTGAAACTGCCCTTCTTTGGCGACCCTACAGATGAAAACTGCTTTGAAGATAATGTCTACTGGGAAGTAAGTGGATTACCCCAGGATTAACTAAATTAATCCAGATTGTGGGAGAAACTCCCTCTGTGGAGCCTGCACCGACGATTTATTCCATGGTCCTGGAAGTAGGTCCGACTGAAAGCAAAGGAATATGTATTTCACTAAGCATGAATCAATTCTGAGGTGGAAGCTGCTTTCGGGTGTTTTAACACGGGTCTTCTCTGATGGAGAAGGTGAACATGACATTTTCAGGATTGTTATACCCCAAACACACCTCCGTGTGGCATGCACAGTTTGCCTTCCTCCTAGTTTCCACAGCACCAACCCTGTGAGGTAGGTTGGGTTGAGAGATCACAACTGGCCCCAGATCCCCAGGTTGGTCCATGGGTGGATTGGAACCTGGGTTTCCCCATCCCCAGTCCAATGGCTTCATCTTTGCATCACACTGGCTCTCTTTCAGAACAGGAAGAAAGGTAAAATCCAGTCCAAATTTCTAATAAATAAATAAATTTGAAAGCATTTGTGACCCTTAGTTCAGGTTGAGGACTATTTTTGATATGGTAACTTGAAAACCTGGGTTATTTTCACCACCCCTGAGGAACATACCATAAGAATACTGCCTCTCGGGCATTAGTGCCAGCGTATTGGAATTTCATTTCTCTCTCTTGTTTATTGATGGCCTCTGTCTTGAGATCAGTATGGCCAAACCTGGCCCTCTAATTGTGCATTTTATTATTTTTGGGGAGTAGAACTCATATCCAAGTGTTTCAAAGTGCTTGAATGTTGTTACTCTGGATGTAAAACAATACAGTATATATCACATACTGTATATCAGATAGATATACAGGGAATTATCTATCTATCTATCTATCTATCTATCTATCTATCTATCTATCTATCTATCTATCTATCTATCTATCTATGTCTGTCTGTCTGTCTGTCTGTCTGTGTCTGTCTGTCTGTCTGTTTGTCTGTCTGTCTGTCTGTCTGTCTATCAGTATCAGTATCAGTATCAGTATCAGTATCAGTATCAGTATCAGTATCAGTATCAGTATCAGTATCAGTATCAGTATCTATCTATCTATCTATCTATCTATCTATCTATCTATCTATCTATCTATCTATCTATCTATCTATCTATCTATCTACAGTATCTGTCTGTCTGTCTGTATCATTATCTATCTGTCTGTCTGTCTGTCTGTCTGTCTGTCTGTCTATCTAACTATCAGTATCATTATCTATCTATCTATCTATCTATCTATCTATCTATCTATCTATCTATCTATCTATCTATCATTATCTATCTATCTATCTATCTATCTATCTATCTATCTATCTATCTATCTATCTATCTATCTATCTATCTATCTATCTATCTATCTATCTATCTATCTATCTATCTATCTATCTATCTATCTATCTNTTTTATATGACGGCTTATTTCTTTTTTTAATGTTAACACGTTCCCCAAGGGCATTTAAGTCCAAATGAAACCAATGCACAAATATCTTGCACCACTTGTCAAAAACTGGGCCTAAAGTCTGAGTTTTATATGCTTTCAATGGAAGGGAGCACTTTATTCATAAGACAGGCTTCCAGCATCCTTCCTGGTATTCTTTAGTGGCTGACTACTGATTTTCACAATGCCAAACATCCAGCATGCGGCATTACAATTTTATGGCCCCCTCCCCCCACCCTTGTGAAAAAGGCTTCCGTTTTTCTGCCTTATGCTCAGAGGGGTTCAAATGTTTTCCATCCTTCTGTGAACTTCTGGCTGCTCCCACTTCCCAATCTGGAGAATCCCCATAGGAGACATTTGCTTATAAGGCTTCGTCTCAGCATTTTGGTAGAAGCATACGGAATCAGAAAATTTGCAGCAAGAAAACTATTTGCATGATATCTTTGTTGACCTTACTGCCAAAGCAGTATGGGGTGTTCAGGGAGGGGTAGCACCTCTGGTGGAGGGCATGTCGTGCCCTTTTTTTAGGGCAGCTCGTACACCTTTGGTCCCCACCTAACACTCAGCTCTCACCTGTGGCTCCTGGTAGCTGTAACATGCGCAGCAGCCACACCCCGGGCAACAGCTTCGACAGGCTGGCCAAACCAGGTTGAGAGTAGCTGTTGTGTCTTCGACATTCGGTGAGCAAGGGATTTGTCTATCCCAAGCATGTGAAGACAGACTCTGGTGGATTGAGCGGATGAGACCTATTAAAATAGGACCAACGATCATGAAGGCAGTTTCTGCAAGCGACGTGGTACGCTGAGAGCACGGCAAGACACGAAAGATGCCCTGGTCAACCACTGCGCCCAGCCCATCTCCAACTGTCTCGACTTTTGTCCTGCCATTGGAACAAGATGGAATCTGGGAAGAGAGAGTGAGGCTGGCTATGCGCACCTCTCCCTCACTTTAATCCAATCCACGCGCAAGTCTTGACATCTTGCCCATAAGATGTCAAGGTCTTCATCGAAATCGATGGACGAACAACAACAACAACAACAACTGCCAAAGCAAGGCAAGAACAAGACACTTTGACCACTTTGCTGGCTGTGGGATTCTGGGAGTTGAAGTCCACACATCTTAAAGGTTAAGAAACACTGGGTTGTAGAATACAAAATACATGTCAGGTCCCAAGCTGGGGAAGGCTACTATAAGCCAATAAGAAATCTTTCCAAGTGACACAGTTAATAATGGGAATTCTCTCTTTCTCTTGTAGGGTCACCAACCTCTGTATTTGGAATTCCTTTTTTTTTTTTTTTTTACAGCAGAATCATGGAAACTGAAGAAGGCAAAAATATTATCACTCAAATGAAGATATTTTTTTAAAACATGAACTCTGGCAAAAATTATGCAAACTAATAATAAGGAAGTTGAAAATCCCCAGACTGAGAAGCCTATTGCTAAGAACCAAAAGAAGTTTTGAAAAAAAAATGCCATAGAAATAATAAGCAATAACATTTTATTTAATTGATAAATAAAAAATGAGCCCAGGCAGTCCCCATAGAGTTCTTAAAATGAAATTGCTGAAGTTTTAGCAAACACATAAAACTTTCCCTAAAATTGGCTGTTTTTTTAAAAGGCTTGGACATTAGTTTTTTTTAAAATAATAATAATAATAAGGAAGGAAGGCAAAGGAAGTTTCTTTTAAAAAGAAGCTAAAAATTACAGCTCCCATTCTAGGTAAATTTATGGAAAGCATTATGAAAGGCAAAATGACAAGCCATGTAGAAGAATGAATATGGTTTCTGTGCAGGCAAGTGTCACCTCCCCAATTTTTAAAGAGTTTTTTAAGGGTTCAACCTGACCTGGATGCTTTAGCCAACATCTTCCTCAGTCAACCTACCAACCTACCAATCAAGGGAGAAGACCATTCTTTTTATAGATGTAGCAAGACTGAGAAAGAAAGAATGCATATAATGCGAGTTTTGCAAAAGAGGGATGCCAGAAATAAGGCCATCCCCAAGTTCTGTGGGGAAATGGTGGCCTTTTAATAAAGTAGTTCCAAAATGATCTAGTGATGAGCAGCGTAGAGCAGCAAAGTGGTTGAATTTACAGATGATTCCAGATTGTTCTGGAATAATCTGAGGAAAAGTGTCAACCGGCCCTCGGAGGGTTCCCAAGTGAGATACATGGAAGAGCAATCACCTAAGTTTTGTTACAGATCTTGGGGTGGCTGTCCATAGTCTGATGAACATCTTGACCCACTCAACGGGACACCAAGCTTCATCAAATCAGTTAAAGGCCTTGAGGCGGCAACACGTGACTTTGATTTCCTCAATCTGTAAATGTTGTAAGTAAAGACATTTTTACAAAAAGCGACCAATGTTTGCCATGTTTTATCTTCCACAGAGACTGCTCCTTAGAATATTGAATATCAGAGTTGGAAGGGACCTTGGAGGTCTTCTAGTCCAACCCCCTGCTCAAGCAGGAGACCCTATACTGGTTGTCCAGTCTCTTCTTAAAAGCCTCCAGTGATGGAGTGCCCACAATTTCTGGGGGTAAGCTGATCCACTGGTTGATTGTTCTCACTGTCAGGAAATTTCTCCTTAATCTAATCTCTTTGATTAATTTCCATCTGTTGTTTCTTGTCCTGCCCTCACATGCTTTGAAGAATAAGTTGTCACTTTCTCCTTTGTGGCAACCCTTCAAATATTGAAAAACTGCTATCACGTCACCCCTGATCCTTCTTTTTTTAACCATACCCAATTCCTGCAACTGTTCCAGCCTTCAGGTCCCTAAACATCTTTGTTGGTCTTGTCTGCATTTTTTCCAAAGTCTCAAAGCCAATAATGTGGTGACCAAAACCGGATGCAGTAAGGCCTTGCTAAAGCTTTATCTCCTGCTTCTTCATTGGACAGTGACCACCAAACAAAACTTAACAGTGACATACAGAAGTCGTGCTGGGTAATAAAAGAAACTTGTCTGGGTTTTTATGTATTGTGGGAAATGAAATGCTGCAAGAACCATAATGGTTGCCTTAGCACAGGGTCTGAATCCAGCTACCATCTTTTGTAAGGCCTGTTTCCAGCAACCCAAATGTTCACGTTCTTAGTGATGCTTATGACTTAATGTTTCTCAACTGCACAAATTTTCCTAAGGAAGGGCATTGATTTTCTCCCATATTAGTTGGGAGATATTTTAAAAGAATTGTATATTGAAGCTGGGGAGAAGAGAAGCTCCTCTCTCTTCTTTCTTTCTTTCTTTCTTTCTTTCTTTCTTTCTTTCTTTCTTTCTTTCTTTCTTTCTTTCTTTCTTTCTTTCTTTCTTTCTTTCTTTCTTTCTTTCTGAGCGGCTGCTCTCAATGGTGTCTGCTTATATTCTCACACCCAAGGAACGAATTGGATGTAAGCCATTTGTGTGCCCTTGGGATACAACACCCTCATTTTCTATGCTGGAGAAAGAGGGGCCCGTGCACCCCCCACCCCAAACCTGTCTCTCTTTATCACATGTTCCTGGAATTTGTCAGCAGCTGCCAGCAGCAGCATCTTAATTAACTGTCGGCAAAGATGGAAGCACATGAGACACGGTTCTAATTGGACTGCTGGCATTGTGGAAGTGGGGAGGGAGTGGAAAGCAACAAAGGCAAAGGCTGCCGAGCTGGGAGTGTCCCCTCTGCGTAGCATGGGGAGGTGGGATGAAGGAGATCCGTCTGTCAAGATAAGTGAGGATTTGGCTTGGCTTGATCTGCAATCACTTTGATTTAAAGAAGGGGTGAGGAGAGAGAGAGAGAGAGAGAGAGAGAGAGAGAGAGAGAGAGAGAGAGAGAGAGAGAGAGAGAGAACAATGACCAGAAGTCTTGGTCAACAGCTCTTTTTCTTCTAGGTTCTTTATCAAGGGTGGTGCAGAAGTGATGGTAGAGGGTAGAAAAATTGGTTGCTGAAGGATTCATCTGTTCTTGATTTTTGCTTTGCTAACTGCTTTGGAACATGTAGGATTCTCTCTCTCTCTCTCAATTTCTCTCTATCTCTCTTTCTCTCTCTCTCTCCATTCATCTTCTCTCTCTCTCTCTTTCGCTCTCTCTCTTTCTCTTCATCTTCTCTCTCTTTCTCTCAATCTTTCTCTCTTTCTCTCTCCATCCATCTTCTCTCTCTCTCTTTTCTCTTTCTCTTTCTAGAAGAAGAAAAAGAGCTGTTGACCAAGACTTCTGGTCATTGTTCTCTCTCTCTCTCTCTCTCTCTCTCTCTCTCTCTCTCTCTCTCTCTCTCTCTCTCTCTCTCTCTCTCTCTCTCTCTCCATCCATCTTCTCTCTCTCTCATCCAAATGTTAGAGTAGGCACAGAGGCAGCATCATTCAAGGAGGACCATCTCCATCAGCAGCAGCATTTTTTTCTTTGCCTTAAGCAGCAAAACATATTGCCACATCCTTTTCCACGGGTTTTAATCTCAGGGAAATGACTGTAGGATGGCAGCTAAATGGTGTTAAGGAAGCCAAAGACAGTTTGAGGAAACCCTTGGTAAAGTGTCCATCTAGGGTTTTTATTGCACAGAGAAATCATAGCCAAAGTTCTTGAAGAAGATATGCCTTGTAGCACAGTGAAAACACCCACGTAATTATTATTATTATTATTTTTAAAAAAGAGGTTTTGATATCCACTCTTCTTTTTCCCACAAGCTTCTCCAGCTAACTTTGCATCTAGACTAGAGAGTGGTGGGAAAACCAAAATTGCTTCCAGCTGAATATTGATGGTATTTATTTATTGAACTTTGGTAGGCTATGACACTCCCTTAGTTTAGTCTGGGTCCAAAAATTCAGTTGGAATGGACTAGACGGGCCATATTCCAATTGTTTTGCTTTTGCAGGTAGCTAGAGAATCCATTTTTAAAGGTCAACCCATGAAAAATGCAGCATAGTCCTTGAATCCAAGTATGTGCTTATTCTTACTTTATTGTATTCCTTTCACTCTTTGATGCTATCTACAGATGACTTTTAAATCACACTTCACTTTGTACTTGCTTCACTGGGTCTATCTGCACGTCTGTCTGTGGTCCCTGTTTCACTATATTCACTGCACAGGTTATATTTTGAATAGGTCACCTCTGTCTATCTGCATGTGTCTTCACAAATGTGATTCTAGGCAGCCACAGCTTCAATATATACAGGAACTTCTTATGAAATGCTGCTTGTCAATCCAGGCTTGCAGTTCCACAGCACATTTGGTGCTTTAGATTCATAGTTTCATCCTTGAAATTGTGTATGGTATGTGTTACTGTCAGGAAGGGCATATGTTTGCATAACTGTATTTTAACAGACTAACAAGAGTTGGAATGGACCTTAGAGGTCTTCTAGTCTAACCCCCTGCTCAGACGGGAAACACTATACCATTTCAGACAAATGGCTGTCCAGTCTCTTCTTAAAAACTTCCAGTGTTGGAGCATTCACCGCTTCTGGAGGCAGGTTGTTCCACTGGTTAATTGTTCTCACTGTCAGGACATTTCTCCTTAGTTCTAGGTTGCTTCTCTCCTTGATTAGTTTCCATCTGTTGCTTCTTGTCCTGCCTTCAGGCGCCTTGGAGAATAGCTTGACTCCCTCTTCTTTGGGGCAGCCCCTGAGATATCGGAACACTGCTATCATGTCCCCCCTCATCCTTCTCTTCATTAAACTGGACATACCCAATTTCAGCAACTATTCTTTATATGTTTTAGCCTCCAGACCCCTGATCATCTTTGTTGCTCTTCTCTGAATTCTTTCTAAACATCTTTTTTATATTATGGTGACCAAAACTGGATGCAGTATTCCAAGTGTGGCCTTACCTTGGCCTTACCAAGGCATTATAAAGCGATCATTCTTCATATTTTCATATAGTTATGTGCCCAGCATGGGCCAGATTTACTTTGTACTCATACCTGAAGGTAGGGATGTATGCCCTGTCCATCCAGAAGCCAAGTCCATTCCTATGGACACATTAGCCACCATACCTGTCACCATGTCTGTGTCTGTGCTTGCCGATTTCCACGTGTATGTGAAGCGCTCCAGGATCTTCTGAAAGAACTCTAGGGGGGAAAAAAATTATAATCAGATTAAGGCGGCCTATCACTCTGAGCTCTTGAAAAGGACATAAGGTTTCTAATGTGCCTAGCCACAGTCTCACAAAACGTCCAAGTATCCCAGCGGGGGCCAAGCCCTCCGAAGCACAAGTAAAAGAGGNCCAGCCGGCACTGTCTGGCTGACGGCACCCTGAGGAGACCCACTCTGTGGGAGCGTACCGGCCGATGGGAGGTAACCTGCGGCAGAAGGCGGTCTCGGAGATATCCAGGTCCGATGCCATGGCTCAGCTTGGAAACCTGTCCCTTTCCCCTCAGCATGGCTGGCTCAGGAATTCTGGGAGTTGAAGTCCACGAGCCATAAAAGAGTCAAGGTTGCCTACCCCTGGTCTACACCAATGTTTCTCAACCTCAGCAGCTTTAGGATGTATGGTCTTTCATTTGCAGAATTCCTCAGCCAGCCTGCAAACAATGTCCCACACAACTCCACGCTGTGCTGTCCATGGTCCTGCTTGGCAACTGTTGTGAGCTCAGCGAATGGCAGGAATGATACTGAAGTAATGTTTTAGTATAGTTTAGTGGCCATGAGCACTAATGGTATAATTCTTCACTTGTTTACTTGCGGCTATGATCACAAATGTGTCGAGCACAGCTCTTTGCTTGGGAAGGTCATAAAAATATTTTTTCCCGTTACCAAAATTCTTTTCAGCCTGTTCCAAAGCTGCTTTCTCAAAAGGCAACTGGACTTTCTTTGTTTTTCCTTGGTGTTTTGCTTCTCCTCCAAGACGCTTCTTCAGTTCTGGCTGAATGGTGGTGGATAGAATTGAAGAAGCTTCTTGGAGGAGAAGTGAAATGTCTTCAAGGAAAAACAAAGGAAGTCCAGTTGCCTTTTGAAAAAGCACTTTTGGGACAGCCAAGACCTGGATGACGGAGAATATCCATAGACAATCCACTCATGAGTTTTCTTTCTGCTTGGAGTAAAATAGGTATCACAAACTGCAGCTTCCAGATAATTTTCAATGTTCCTGCTATTCAGTTGAGTTGACATATATGTCTATTGAGCAATTTTCCACATGACATCTTGCTTCAACTCTCAATGCCATAAGAACTCATGTGACATCCTTCTCTTTGACTGGATTTACATACTATTAAATATTAGATACCCTGAGTATGGAGATTTAAATCCCTAAACAAACAAGCAAAGCTGTATTTGCTGTTTTTAAAAAAACAACATATTTCCTAAAGATCCTAGCAATTACTCTTAGCCTCATGCACTGTTACTTGCATTTAGTTTCATAATTATCAGCTTATGGATTCCTACATATCCTGTTTTATGTAGAGGCAAGCTAGTAAAAAGCTAGTAGAGGGTTAGAAAAACATGTGCTTTTATTTAATTTAATTTAATTTAATTTAATAATTTAATTTATATACCGCCCTTCTCCCGTAGGACTCAGGGCGGTGCACAGCATATTAAAACAGACAAACAAAATACATCAAAGAACAAAAAACCCCCATAAAACCAAATTAAAAGCCAAATATTAGAAGCTGTGTGTCAATTAAAATTTTCTTAAAATCATCCCTACCTCAAGGCCAAGTCGGATTTCTTCATACTCAAATAATATTCAGAATGAGTAATGAGTAATGCTGTGTTTTTTTAAAAAGATGCTACTGTTGCTACTGTTGCTGCAGTCTAAAATCACACTGACCATTTTTGCAGCTACATCACATATTAAGTTTGTCATCAACTGCTTTGGGTATCCTTGCAGATAATGCCAGAGTACCTCAATGTTGCCTCCAAATTTTATTTAAAACGGGATCTAGAAGGTAATTTTATCATTGGTGATTTCTAAAGCGGATCCGATATATTTTTGGTGGTATCTAATCAGTTCACTTATACTACAGTGGTTAAGATTGCTTTGGGTCAATAGGTTCAAAATAGGTCCTGGATGTAAAAAGTCACTGCAAAATTATTTCATTAGCCACTTCAGCATCTTTTCTTTTTCTATCTTTTTTTAAAAAAATATATTGAATCTGATTGGCTCACGTGATACAGATGTAGTTATGGATGCTCACACTATATTTGTGTGTGTGTGTGTATACGTATACATACACACACACAAACATACACATAGCATTGCAGTTGTGAAGCCAACAACTCATTGGGACGTAAACAGCATTTTGTCATAGATTGCACACACACAAACACACACATATGGTGTGTATGTGTGTGTTTGTGTGTGTGCATTCTATGACTAAATGCTGTTTACGTCCCAATGAGTTGTTGGCTTCACCTCTGCAATGCTATATGCCTCCAGAGGTCATTCTCATCAACTCATTGTGTCCAAAGTGTCAAATAACTCAGCTGCACCCCTGTCTTTCACCCAGAGTCCTGAAATCTGGACATTCAGACACCCAGGGGAATAAATAAGAATTGAAACATGTCTCCAGCAGACGTTATTGTCTTCTGGGCCTCTCTCCACCATCCTTCCAGACATAACATATGCAGACACTCTGTGAAGTTGTTTGAAAGTCTGCTGGCAGTTTCAGTGGCAAAGGAGTACAGCTTAGCTATGATCTGATCAGCTTCGTATCTAAGCTGTATTCTCCCTGCTGACAAGTATTTGAAAGAGGGGAGGGACCACTTTCAGCCCCAAATGATGAATCTTTCACAGACAAGAATGGACCTTTTCTTTTGCCTTGTTGCTAGGCAAAGTGGCGTGAGGCCCACACTTGGAGGCCGGGGCCTAGACTGCCCGGCCTCAGGTTAACAGGATAAGGAGATTCAGACCAAACAACTTGTTTTATAGGGTGCTCCCCCCCCCCTGCCCGCCACCTTCTCCTCCTTCAATGGCATTTGATTGGCAGGTAACATCTCGTCTCAACTTCCAACCCAAATAGTTGCAACTTCTTTCTGGGACCTTCTCTGAGTTGTGGGGTGTAGCGAGAGAGGCAAGGATTTGCATAAGGAGACAAGATTCTTTCATTTACTCTTCTTCAGTGGTCATAAAACACGCTGGCTGCTCTGTCTCACAGTTTTGCTGGATTCGGTGATAAATGTTCCATTACAGGACACCTGTTTTGTCCAGTCCCATTCAAACAAACATGGAGTTTCCCACTGCATTAACAACTCAGGGTATTGTTAGAGGACTTAGGGATCAGCAGTAGTGTGAAAAGGCATGAAGCATCTCTGGGGCACTATTTTCACAGAGTTTTCAATATTGCATGCCCAGTTGTAAAGATGCAACTATTTCCCTAACTCTCAAGAGTATTTCAAGCCTTAGTATGTTCCTGGGAATAACCATTCCAGAGAAGATCTTGGTTTTAAGAGGAAAAAAACTGCTTTGAAATGTGACTATTTCTTATTAGGAAAAAAAATAGTGATTATAATCATTATAACGAAAACGAGAAGCAAACGCTTTTTTCATTTTTTTTAAGACAACAGGATCATTTCAATGGCATAAATTAGGAGGCAGGATGTTTAGGCCTGTTTGCCATTTTGAGTTGACCATAATATATAAAAAGTGAGATAAAAAGTAATAATAACAATGGAGCACCACTTAAACATCATTGACATTGACAAAATCACCATCGGTCAATTGTAAAAGGCAAGCTTCACCTGGAACAGCTTATATCCTTCCACAATGCCCACCATCAATAAAGGAGAATATTTGTAGCTGAAGATTGAAATAAGGGTCCTTGGTGCTCTCTGAGTTTGGGGTTTTTCTTGCTGGCGTTTCATTACACAAACTAGATAACATCATCAATGCTGGTCCATCAAACAACATTTACACATCCCAGGTCCTTGAGATTTCCTCCATAAAAATGCCAAATCCAGTATATACACATTGAACCATAATAATAATAATAAAACTCAGAAATAGCAAATCAGATCAAAACAAATACAAATGTACCACTTTTTTTGTGTATGTATGCATCAACTTAAATTCTTTCCCTGTCTATCCCCTTGCAAAAAAATATAACAGTTTTTATGAGGACAACAAATGAATCAGCCTTTCGTTCCCTAACTTCACATCATTTAGTAAAATTGTCTGACCTGGATTAATGCGATTTGCATATTCTTGGCTAATTATGGATAAGTGAGCAGTTTGAACTCCATCTATCTTTTTCCATGAATCCTTCCTTTGAAGAAAAAAAAAACCCAGCCCAGATTAGCAGTGCAAACCATATTCAAGTGACAATTCAGACTGAAAATGTATGACAAGGTGAGCTCTGGGGAACCTTTGGAAGACAAAAGCTACATTTAACATTTTATGTGCAATGGGGGGGAGGGGAATGTCATATCTGAAGAAACAAAATGGGTGAGGACATGGATTGGGCTCAAGTCTACTCTACTGCAATAATCTACCCTGCAATTTTATAGGTTTTTTTTCCCTCTGCAAAACAGGTCTTTACTTTTCCATCTTATTCCCCAAACACTAAACATCTTTCTATCAAATTTGTACTTGCTTTTTTGATTAGATTTTTTGAATCCAGTAAAAGTATTGAAAATTAAATGGAAGAAAGATAAGAAAAGTGAAAAAAGAAAAAATAGAATTATGATTCCTGCCCCCCTTTTTTCTCTCTTGAGCAGTTTTCATTTTACTCATTTCCCTCCCTCTTTAACTCCTTTTAAACCCCAAATTCATAAATCATCTATTCAGTCTTTTCCACTTTCAACAAAAAGTCCACTTTAAAAAAAAAGTCTTTATTGTTTTTTCCCCCTAACTAAACAGATCTACTTTACCAGTTTCTCCATCAATTTTCTAACCTAATCTTCTGTGGGTATTCAAAAAAAATGGAAATCCATTTTTGATGTTGGCAAGATATAGAATGAATGAACGAATCAATCAATCAATCAATCAATCAATCAATCAATCAATGATTTTGAATAAAGCCAACAGGGATGGATTCCATTCTGTTTTCTTACTTTGAGATTTATTGGAATAGACCGGGGTAGGCAACCTTGGCTCTTTTATGAATCATGGACTTCAATTCCCAGAATTCCTAAGCCAGCCATGCTGAGGGGAAAGGGAGAGGTTTCCAAGCTGACATTAAAGAGGCAGGGGCTTCATGCCCACTGGATGGAGGCAAGTGATGAAATTTGTCTTATCACACAAAAGCTAAGATTTAGGTTCTCATATCAGTTATTAGGACATAAGTTCATAATTGTAGCATATATTGGATCTGATGACATCACCTTGCACTTGTCATTCTGATATTATCACAGTTTGCTGTAGGCACCACCGAGAATGGATTGCCCAGTGAAATATAGGATATACCTCCATCACTATCCACTACGAAGTGCACAGTTACTACAAAACACTTGGGGTCATAAATAGATAAATACATTTGAAAGCAAGTTTTCTTCAGCCAAATTAAATGAGAAATAGTTTTGAAAAGTGCAGGAGAATTTTTCAGTTGGTCACCAGACAGGAGGAGATATGCTCTCTGTCCCTCTGTTTCGTGCTATGAATATATAATTATTAAATGCCTACTTCTTTCCTCACATTTTGATTCAGAAGCCGCACGGGTGAAATGGAATGACCTGGATCCTCCATCGGAATTCAAGTAGGAAGATGCAAGGTCTCACCTACATGTTTCCTGAATGGAAAACTCAATAGAAAGTTAGGGAAATAGTGTAGTCTAAGAATAATTATTTCAAACCTCACCCAAATAAAGCATCATCTGCTCTCCAAAGTGTGAGGTTGGTTTCGGTCACTACCAGACAACAGTTTTTTCGATATCAAGACAAGATTGCCACTGGTTACATATATATATATATATATGTCTAATTTGTTGGTTTTTATAAAATCCTATGAAAGCCTGAATAATTCTGATTGGAGGAAGCCCCATCAAAAATAAAAGAATTGCGCTTGTTTCTATATTTGAAACGGGACACGTGGTTAAGAATTGTTGCTCCAAGTTTGTCTTTTTACTAGACCATCTTGAGATCTCAGTTAATGTCCTCTTTGGCTTTCAGTTCAACAGTGATTTGGATAATGGTGATATGCAAATATCCTGATGCCCTCTAGATTTATTCCAATTCATTTCAATTTATTCCTAGATTTCCAAGGCAGGACAACTGATATCAGTGAGAGCATCCCAATTTATAAGCAATTGCCTTTCGCCCTTGAAGCAAGTCTAATTTTTTTTCTTGCACTTCCTTTTTATTTTTATTCTTTCTTCCTTTCCACTCCTTCCAAATTCTAAAAGACAAGATGGGTTGCCTCTCTGAAAGCTTCTTCTCTTATTCATTTGCATTCCCGCCAGCCTCCATTAATTCTGTGGCTTCTTTATAGAGTTATAACCACCACATTTGCTTGCCAGATGCATTGTTGGCTAGCCTAAGTCTCTCGTTCTTCTTCTTCTTCTTCTTCTTCTTCTTCTTCTTCTTCTTCTTCTTCTTCTTCTTCTTCTTCTTCTTCTTCTTCTTCTTCTTCTTCTTCTTCTTCTTCTTCTTCTTCTTCTTCTTCTTCTTCTTCTTCTTCTTCTTCTTCTTCTTCTTCTTCTTCTTCTTCTTCTTCTTCTTCTTCTTCTTCTTCTTCTTCTTCTNTCTTTTTTCTTCTTCTTCTTCTTCTTCTTTTTCTTCTTCTTCTTCTTCTTCTTCTTCTTCTTCTTCTTCTTCTTCTTCTTCTTCTTCTTCTTCTTCTTCTTCTTCTTTTTTAAAGATCTCTGTGGCAAAACTAAGCCTTGAGCAGACATCTTTTTTTTCCAGCCATAATTGACATTTAACAGACGTCTGCAACTTTGTCTGTACTTTAAAAAAAAAAAAAAAGAGAGAGAGAGAGAGAGAGAGAGAGAGAGAGAGAGAGAGAGCCAACTAACAAAGAGGCATCTCCACATGGCACACAGTGGATGTTTGTATCTCTATTTGCCTCCTAGAGTGTTTATGCTAATCCACTGCCAAGTGGATTCCACCTCTGCATACTGATTTGGCATTGATTCAGTCTAGATCAGGGTGTATGATGTCTGGGACTTGAACCGTGTGAAGATCCTGAATAGAAAAGGACAACGGTGTTGTTTGTCAGAGTTGGAGAGAAAGACAAAGTATCTCCTTTCTTCCCACATCCCATAAGAATCATCGTTTGGACCACATAAGGGGTAGGGGGGGGCTGTGGAGAACCAACCCTGCCACCTTAGGTCAAGTCACAATGGAACTGAAAGGCTGGACCTTAGTTAGAAAAAAATAAAGACAAGAGGATTCCGGGCTAAAATTCCACCAGGGGGAAAGGATTCCCACAGAGGGGTTGAGTGCCTGTCAAGGGAAGAAAATAAAAATAAAAATAAAAATCATGACTTGTTGGGTTTTGCAAAGTTTGCATTTTTGACATGTTCAGGACTGGCGCTCCTATATTATTCAGGTGAAGGCTGGAGGCAGTCCAAGGTGATCTCCTCAAAAGAATGAATTGGGAGAAGAGGTTTTATGCCATGCTTGATCTTTGAAAACAAGCAACTTGGGGAGAAGAAAACTGGGAAGCAGATTTTGAGAGCAGACACTAGTGAAAGAGATGCAAATGATAAATACTAGATCAAGGACATATTTAGGGTTAATAGGAAGGCATATCAGGGCTTAATCAAGTCTGTGAAGCCAACCCACCGCAAACATGCAAGTCATTAAGCTGCACGCCAACAAGTACCTCTGTCACATCAGATAAAAATATCCAGACTATCTGAAACACCTTTTTCTATGTAACTATCCAAGGGCCAAAAGCGGTTAACACACTAATGGGAAAAGTGCCTCCTTACATTGAGACAAATTCCTTTTTTTGGGGGGTCCCTCTTCTTGAGCAAGGATGAACAAATGGAGTTATTTGGAGCAAACGGTCATCTGGGTTTGTCCATTCTCCGGGCGATTGTTCTCGCTAGCTCCCATGATGCTCCTTGGGGGTTTTTTGGAAGGGGGGGTAGAAGGAGGCAGCTGGGCATACTTCCAAACAAAGCCCCCACCCTCCATGTTAATGTTCTAAATATGCCAATCAGGCCTGTGTGAAACTCAGAGATAATCGGGTAAATAAAGATGATGCCAGAAAACTGGCACTTTGCCAGCTTCTCAATAATTATTATTTTTAATTAAAAGACTCTTTTAATTAAAATAATGTCAGGGGGCAGGGAGCCTGACAGATGTCAACTGAGGTGTCCACAGACAACATATTGCCTTCTTCTATTTCAGGGAAGTAGGGGGGAAAGAATTGAACGATCCTAGCAAAATAATGTTATATATATGTGTGTTCTTTTCATCTTTTCCTCTTGCTGTTCATGATGTACCTGTATAATAAACTTTTCTAGGTGAGGAAAAGGATGCCTGATTGGTGGATCACATTCTCCCCCCCCCCTTTTTTTTTTTTTAGCAGAAGCTCAGATGAGATATAGCTCCGGTGAGGTAGTCACATCCATCACGCCTTCCGATAACTGGGCAGCTGGAGAGATCCCCAAACAGGACAGCTGTGAGGGATTTAAGTGCTCTCTCCCAATCTCTAGTAACAATTCCCTCCCTCCCCCCACTCCTCTGATCTGCATTTCAATGTGAGAGGAGAAGTAAGTGGGATGCTGCTCAAAGGGGTTAGAATGATTAATCATTTAAAAAGCAAGATCTTAATTACAGGGTGCAATTTTTGCTATTTAAGGAGTCCATTAGTTTCTTGGGGGAAAAAGGGGGGGGGGAATACCACAGGTTATTCTCCTTCTGAAGAAATGGAAGAAGGGGGAAAAAAGTGGGGGGGGGGAAGAGAGGAGGGATCCAGAGGGATGAGCTAATGGTGTTTCAGGTAGGTAAGGAGAAATCTGAAGGGTGCATTTTAAGCTGCTACGATTTGGAACCCCTTGTCAAAACCTCACATTTGATGAACCGGTTACAAAAAGCTAGCTGAATATTCCAGACTATAAATGTACTATGTGTATGTGGATTCACAGATTCATTGGAGATGTCTTATGCTTCGCCCCCATAATGGAAAGAGGCTGGGAGGTGTACATAAATACATTTTTTAAAAAACTGCTGTAACATAGAATTCAAAATCTATTTAAAAAGGAAACTTGTAAAGACATGTAAATGTTTTGGGAGTGCAAAAAATACGCCCAAAATAATATCTCACGTGCACCTTAGGCAATCTTCGTTCATTCTACAAATGTAGTGTTTTCACAGAATAACGCCATCTCACATATGCAAGTCCCTGTTGTTACAGTGTGCCATTCCTGAGAGCAGGTGTGTTTGAACAACATGGCAAGCCACAATCTGGGTAAATTCCTACGTATGTGCTAGAAGACACTGCTTCAACTGTCCCTATGGGGGCTTTCCTGTGAGTGGATGTGGCTAACCTACCATGGACAAATTCATCCTTGGTTTGTTTAGTATCTTCTTCAGTCTGAGGACTCTTTAAAAAAAAACTCTAGGAACAAAACAAAACACCAAGTATGTAAACAAAATAAAGCTGTTTAAGGTTTGTTAGCCATGCTTTCTGGTTTCAGGCAAATTATAGTTTCTGTGCCCTCTGAAAATGGACAGTGATTTCCAAAGTTAAAGCAGGAGTGGATAGTTGGCAGTCAATCTACTAAACTAAACCACTGAAGACTTTAAAGGTGAATATTAGCCTTTTTAACTAAGAACTGCATAGTTCTCCTGTTGTTAAAATGCATTACTTTATAGCCTTTCTGTTAAAAAAGGGCATCTTTTTTTTTTTTGAAAAGATGAACTGACTTTCTAATGACCAGACCTCATAAAAACCCAGACATGGGATCATTTTTTTCCTGAACGCTTCCTTATGATTCCTTATGAATGAATACCTCCATATGCCGAGATCTACACAGGAGAGAAGAAAGCTACATACAGCGGACTATCCTGCTCAATATAATTTGGAATGATGGTAGTTTAGAAGGTTTCAGTAGATCTTTTTTGAAGATGCCAGACCCTGAAGCTGAAATCATTTACACGCGATCTAACCCAATGAGCTTCACACTTCCCAAAGTATGATCGTGTAACATAAATCCTAGTCTCACCAAAAGCAGATTTCATAGCATTTTTAGCTAGATGCGTGCATAACTTTGCAAACTGCCCAGAATTACTTAGCTGAGCAGTGTAGAAATTTGGGGAAAAAAATAAAATAACTTCCCTGTTTCATGGAAAAGACCACAGGAAAAAAACTACACTGAAAATTCTTTCTCTGGGAATCTGTTAGAATAATACTCCATTGCAACTGGCTGAGGGCCAAGCAGAAATGGAAGGGCTTCAGAGAAAATGAACACTTGATAGGACGTTAGCAAGAATGTTTAAGCAAGGAGTTTCAAAGCTTATGTATGGTTGTTGAGGTGGTTCTCTCCTAATGATGGCAAATCATAGCTCTGCTCTTAGAGGCACGGAGTGAAAAACCTATTCCATGCTGGCAAGCTTTATATATTCAAACTCAGTGTTTACTATGAAGTCTAGGAATGCAATCAATAAAGTGCTTTATTGGTGTCTTACGCACACTAAGTCGCCATACTTTGTTTAGCAAGTCATGATTAAAAACACGATGGTTTGATAGCATGTGCGAATATACGCATTATTTTAATGAACAGATAGATTCCTAGTGAGGACATATTCCTTTGAATTTCCCTTCTGGTAAAAAGTATTGCCTACTGAATATGGATGTTCTCCTCTGAATTCTATTTGTCACTCCTTTTGCCTATGAATTAGAGGGTAAAATATGAAGAGTGAAATTGTCAATTGGTCTCTGGAGGCAGAACCCATCGCCAACAAAACGGATTAATTTCAAGATCAGTCTGTTCATGAGGAAGCGGACTGAAATTGGCTATAAATTGTGGGATGGATACAGCCAGTGGAGAAAAAGGAACGCCGAACTTAC
Source organism: Protobothrops mucrosquamatus (assembly GCF_001527695.2). Classification (NCBI taxonomy): domain Eukaryota; kingdom Metazoa; phylum Chordata; class Lepidosauria; order Squamata; family Viperidae; genus Protobothrops; species Protobothrops mucrosquamatus. The sequence goes on along the minus strand of NW_015386672.1, from coordinate 286,514 downwards.
AGTAAAACTACCAACAATCAACAGGAGATGGCAGCTCTTCCTTAACATTTAGAGACTGAGCTTAAATCCACCCATTCTCCACCTCCTCGTTTTTTAAAAATGCATTACTTTTTTTCCCCCTCGTACCAAAGGCAGATTATATCAATGGCCAGTTTTGGTAAAGAAAAACAAGACTAAATTAAGAAAACAAAACCAACACATTAAAATTGTTAAGCACATAGACATGGCAGAGTCAAATTCAGTTGTGTGGCTTCTTCTCTTTTTCTCTCTCAAAATCCCAAGAGATGATGTCCATTTTTCTTAACAGTCTTCCTCCTATTTCTGAACAGATATGCTGTTGCTTCTCAATCCTTCCTTCCTTCCTTCCTTCCTTCCTTCCTTCCTTCCTTCCTTCCTTCCTTCCTTCCTTCCTTCCTTCCTTCCTTCCTTTGCAAAACGCACAACATTTAATTTATTAAATATAAAAGCATAGAGTAGATCAAACACAGAGAAACAGGAAACTTAGAGAGGGCTATCATTCTAGGGCTGTATGAGTTCTTAAACTGGACTTCTGATGGCCTTTCAAACTCTTAAATCAGATTTTTTTCAATAGACTAATTGATTTGAAGCATTGTGTCAAATTGGTTTGAATGATCTGGGTATTTTCTGCAGATGGCAGCATTTGTCTGAACATATTAGAAAATCTGAATGAAATTGATTGGATTCAAGGACTGGAGATAGCCAATTCAATCTGGAAGTAGAAAAACAGATTAGGATCACAAATCTGAGTCAAATCAATTAACCAAATCTGATCGTCCTCAATTTATGTAATCTTCTATGATTTCATACCTGGGATACACTACATTTGCTGAAGTAACAGCAAAGCTAACAAAATGTGCATGCTAAATTGACCATGGGTTGCAATCCCCAATTCTGTATTGTTATGCCAGTCAACCAGGGGTTCCTTAAACACTGGCACTGACATTTAGCCAAATCAGGCAATACTTCACCCACCATTGCTTAGCATAACATTTTTTTCCTTAGCTGTCTGCATGCCCATTCACCCAACTCTAATGGCTTTCTGTAAGGTCATGAAGATCTAGCATTTTTCTTGGGCATTAAGACCAGGATACTAATGGCATCTTAGAGCTGTGCTTTGGTATGGTGAGTTATTTATGTGGTGCTTTTATTATTGTTATTTTCCCTTTGCTTCCTTTTATTCCGGCTTTATTGAAATATTGAAATGTTCTGCATTGTCCTTGTTTGTTCGCCACCCAGGGTTACCTGTTCAAAATGGGCAGCCACATTGATTGTCTCAATAAATGAATAAAGAAAGATGCAGGGTGGACAAGGATTCAAGAGAGTTCCTCCCGCTCTGCCTGTAAAAGCAGTGATCAAAATCAGTTGTAGGCACAGCCACCTGGTTCTAAGCTCCAAGTGAGAAAGAGCCAAATTTGGGGGGGGGGGGAGGAGAGAGAATTGGGCGACATTATGGACCTGTTTGCAAGGAAGGCGTAAACTTCGTGCTGTGCAACGGACTTACTCAGCTTTGCATGAATAAGGAAGGAAAAAAAATAGCTTGGTCCTGTCTCTATGTGGAGAGAAAGAATGGAAAGGAGTATGGGATCTTTGGTGTTCTCTGAGCTTGGTTGTTTTCTTGCAGAGGTTTCAATAATAATAATAATAATAATAATAATAATAATAATAATAATAATAATAATAATAATAATAATAATGATAAAGTTGGAAGGGATCTTGGAGGTCATCTAGTCCAACCCCCTGCTCAGGCAGGAAATCCTATACCATTTCGGACAGTAATACCCCAATCAAGAAATTGCCAAAGAAGCTAACAGTAAACAGCCCAACCAAACAACCTCTAAGATCACTCCCACCAACACTGACAGGGGCAAGAAACTAGAATATAAACTGACAGTAAACCCCACTGCTCACTAGTGTTGATATTAGCCAGTCTGAGTAATAAAAATCTGCACAAAAACCACCAAGCTCAGAGAGTACCAAGGACCTCTAATTTTAACCCTACTTACCGAACTAGGTAACACCATCAGTACATAGAGGGAGATGGGCAGTTTAGAAAGGAGAAAAACAAACAAACAAACAAGCTCAGAGCACACCCAGGACCCCTCAGTTCAACCCTGAGCTACAAATGTTCTCTTTTATGGAATAGGAAAAAGGGGCAAAATGGTCAGTTAGCATACCGGTTTCCACTTTGCCGAAGAGATCTCTGAAAACATGCTATGGGAAAACCTGGCTCTTATCTCAATAGGATGTGTGAAAGCATCCATACTACACTAAGCCCTAAAGGTTAAGTGCTTGCTATGACCCCAGCCTTTACCCTTGCAAAAGCTGTTTAAATTGACCTTTGTCTCAACTTGTGGTTATTTCACAAGCCACGGTTAAGGAAACTATGACTTCATTCAAACATAGAAGTACATCACAGGCATATATCCAAGGCCGTAATCTTGAGCACCTAAGGCAGAGCGAATAGGATGATGAGTCAAAGTGAGATCTGTCATCCGATAATATAAAATGCTGCAGTTCAAAGTTTCACTGAACCTAATGCCCCCCCAGCCCCTTATTCTTAACCTTTGAGCTATAATTCCCAATGCCCTAGAGCGGGACCCATTTTCCTTGCTTTATTTTGAGGAGGGGGGGAAAGGGTTCTCCCCTCTTTAAGATACATACACTACTTACCTGGCAGGGGAGACACCTTGATCACGAAGGAGGTTTTCCCAGGGTGAGGCTCATCCATTGCACTTCGGGTGTGCTGACCCCTGCGATTTCCCCAAACGCGGGAAACTTGACTGCATAATTTTTGGTAGTGGGGGACTGCGTTTGCGCTTTCAAATTTTTTCAGGGGCTGCCCCAAAGAAGAGGGAGTCAAGCTATTTTCCAAAGCGCCTGAAGGCAGGACAAGAACTAACAGGTGGAAACTAACCAAAGAGAGAAGCAACCTAGAACTAAGGAGAAACTTCCTGACAGTCAGAACAATTAACCAGTGGAACCACCTGCCTCCAGAAGCGGTGAATGCGTCAACACTGGAAGTTTTTAAGAAGAAACTGGACAGCCATTTGTCTGAAATGGTATAGGGTTTCCTGCCTGAGCAGGGGGTTGGACTAGATGACCTCCAAGGTCCCTTCCAACTTTATCATCATCATCATTATTATTAGATGCGTACAGGAGAGCACAAACAACTATTTCTGCCTTTCAACCTGGGGTTTCCCTTCCGTGGGGATGCTATTTGAGCTGCCCCAAAAATCCACACTAAAAAATATGTTAAAAATATGGCTGAGATGCTGGTTGTTTTTTTTTTTTTTTGTAGTTGTTGAGATCCCATTGATTCTCAATTCCACAAGTTGCTGTTATTGTTGTGATTATTATCTCTCGATTTATCTTCCATGCCACTGCTTGAGAAGCCTTTGGTTCCAATCCGACCATTTGCCCTCCTGAGTAAAAGGTGATGGGGGTTAATCGCCCAATGCCTCCCTCTTTGACCTCACTGTGGATTTATCTCTTTGTACAATCATTTAGCCATACACAAAAGAGGGTGATTAAACACAGCCCAGGCCCTTCACGCCTTAGTGGCTTAATTTACTGATCCCTGTGGATTAAAGGTCTCCATGGGATTCTCTGGGACATCTAGAATGTGCCAGCATTTAGGTCAGGGCTAGCCTGACGAGGAGGAAGCAGCAATTTCTACCCCTGAGCTGTTCACTCCCATTTCTTTTTGGCATTGTTGAGCTGTGTCAGGGTTCAGATAATCGATTCAAAAGTGGAATCAAAGGGCACTTTTCTCAAATGGTCTTCTTCCCTTGACAAAACAAACAGCATGTTTCTCTTAAGGTGGGAAGGGCGGCCGGAGAAGGCTGGAGGGAGAAGAATGTGCTATAAGATGAGATGCCCGACTTCCTGATGGCACCTTAGTTTCTTGTGTCCTGTAGATCATTCTGCAACCCCAAACATTCATGGGGGGGGGGAAAAATCTGGAGTGAGCTGAAATTCATATATGGAGATTAAAGGAAGAACGGGAAGGAGGAGCGTGAAGAGTTTTAAGGTTTTTATTTGGTTCTCAATCTTAGAAAACCCCCAAAGGACCTATTGTGTAGTTCTATTTTTTTTTTTTTTAATAATAATGGTTTACTTTGGATTATTGCATGGGGGATATTTTAACATTAGTTCTTGATTGTTGCCTCCCAAGAGTTGATGGATTGCAGCGGGCTAAAATCAACGAGGTAAGTGAACCAAGAAATAAATGCTCAAAGGGGATGGGAGAAAAATGTGATATTTGAAAATTCAACAAAATGGTTGAGACGTTTGCCTACCCATCAATCCTGCCACTTCCTGGGATTTTCGGTTTCCTTCTCCCCATCAAGATTCTGTGGCCTATCAGCACATTTCATTTTGATTGGACCATTTTGAGTTCCAAGATTCCTTGGCCAAGAGTGGAGTCTCTGATGCAGGGGTCTTCAAACCTGGCCCTTTTATGACTTGTGGACTTCAACTCCCAGATGCTGGCTGAGGAATTCTGGGAGTTGAAGTCCACAAGTCATAAAAGGGGCCAAGTTTGAAGACCCCTGTTGTGGTGGCACCTTCAAGATTCATTCATCTATCCAGCGTCCAAGCTTTTGTTAATAATAATAATAATAATAATAATAATAATAATAATAATAATAATAATAATAATAATAATAATAATAATAATAATAATAATAATAATAATAATAATAATAATAATAATAGTAAAGTTGGAAGGGACCTTGGAGGTCATCTAGTCCAACCCCCTGCTCAGGCAGGAAACCCTATACCATTTTGGACAAATGGCTGTCCA
>NW_015386672.1:272462-281310 GCF_001527695.2 Protobothrops mucrosquamatus | reverse complement strand
CTCCCCCCAGTTCTCCCTTGCTTTCTCCCTTGCATCTGCCTTTAATTACTCTCTCTTCTCTCTCTCTTTTCCACTCCATACATATCAGATGCATATTGCACCTTCTTCACATGAATGCTGATTAATTGCAGGGTTAGATTCGGAGGCTAGGCTGGACCACATTATTTCTGATGTTTGCTCTTTTAACTGGGAGAATAAATGCCAAGAATCCACAGTAATCAGTGGCTTTTAGCTTGTCACTCTTATGACACTCTTTATTTAGACCAGGAAATGGCAAATGTGCTGGAAATAAGAACTTTATTATCAGGGTTTGAGGGGTTTGTGTGTGTTTTCTTTCCTCTTTTCCCCCCAAGAGGGAGGCTGTACAAAGATTGGAATTAGTTATCTTTCAAATGCTGGAAAGCAGGGGAGAGGGGGCGGTGGGGGGGGGGAGGAAAGGACAAGTTAGATATATATTTTACACTTTCTTTCTAAAATGAAATCTTTATTTCCCGGAATCTTTCTGTTTTCAGCCAATATAAAAAGAGGTGAATGGTCGTCATATTATTATTATTATTATTATTATTATTATTATTATTATTATTATTATTATTATTATTATTATTATTATTATTATTATTATTATTATTATTATTATTATTATTATTAAAATGGGAAAATCACAGCTGCTGGTTTAGTTGTTGTTGGTTTTCCCAGGCATTAAGGATGTCAGAATCTATTGGTGTAGGATATGTGTATAGTATATATGTAGTATACGTGTGAATCCCAGTTTAGGCAATCTTCGACTTACAACCACAACTGAGTCCAACGTTTCTGTTGCTAAGCAAGACATTTGCTAAGTGGATTTTGCTCCCTTTTACGACCTCCTTTGACATAGTTGTAAAGTGAACCGCTGCACTTGTTAAGTTGGTACCACAGTTGTTAAGTGAGTCTGGCAAAAGGGGATCACGTGATCCCAGGGGATACTGCGACGGTCATCAATATGAACCAGTGGCCAAACATCCGAATTTTGATCACGTGACCAGGGGGAGGCTGCAACGGCCGTAAGTGTGAAAAATAGTCACCTGACATGACCTCCCCATCACAAGACCCATCACAAGACCCTCACTTGACACAACTACAGCTGACCCATCACAAGACCTACTGGCCACACAAAGCCCTTATCAGCAGAAGAACACGGACAACCACATTCCTTAAACTTTGCTGAAGATGTTACCTAGCCTGGTAACGAAATGTCCGGAAACCAATCCACAAGCTCAGAGGACGAACCTCCATCCTCCAAAAGGAATGAGGACGTAAAAACTTGAGCCAAAACAAATGTCCAAGTTATGGAAATCTGAGGAGCTATTAGAGGATTTTTTTTTTTAAGGACTCAAAACATGTACATTCAGTTTGCCAAGACTTTCAATGAGTTCTATGGGATTTTGTCTATTAGACAATATTTTGAATCTTTTCCTGGTCATCTATTCTCTGTGATTGAAGGAGAAGCAGGCATATGTCTCCTCTTTCCTCCATGGATGAGTTCAAGGTCCAATTCTCACATAATACAAAATGGTAATGTTTCGGGCTTAGTGTAATGTCTGAAGCCGAGCTTTGGGTTTAGCATAAAGTGCCCGATTTTTTTTTTTAATGTTCCTTGTAGTTAAGCACACCATCCTTGGCCCTGATCTAGTTCTTGGGCAGCTGATGAGAACTATTTCAAACAAAGACTACATACAGGCCGTGCTGTTCAAACTGAGGTGCGCATTCAGAGTTGAATGTCAGCAGAAACTAGAAGGAAACACCATTCAATCCTCAATCCATCATCATTAGAGAAGTGCATTTGCGCAGATGTCTTACTGATCTATTGTAGCCCTTATTATCGTTATTATTATTTGTACTTTTCCCAGTCCCCATCAGCTCAGGTGGAGGCCCCATGGATTGCACCTTTTCAAAGGCCTGCTAGCGACCTGATTAACACCTTATTAGAACAGCAAGGGGGCTTTTCAGATTCAAACATCTGGTGTACAAGCCTCCGGGCTGCTGGTAAAGGCAGGGACCCTCTGCTCCAGCCACATGCTGGGATCAAGGTAAGGGAGCAATTAGTAAAGGCTGGTCTTGTAAAGAGGGAGCCTGTTCCACGGACACTGGAACATTAGAAGCCTGCAAAAGCTAAAAAAAAAAAAAAATCAGCAAGGGGAGAGACAAGGCCAGCTCAAAAGAGGGAGAAAGAAAGGATCTCCAATGATCTTTTCTAAGAAACATGTATGATATTGAATTTGGGGACCTCAGAGCTCTGGGAATCTACTACCAACTCTACTAGAAGCAGCGCTGTTCCTGGGTGTAGGTGTAGAGAGAGAGTCAACTAGATCGGAAGGATTAATTCAGTTTGAAGCGAAAGAGCTCTTTGATTTGGTTTCTTAAATCACTGAACTAAATAAATTCAGATACCATTTGGATTATTTTTTTCTTGCTGGTGCACCGATTAGATTTAACCGTTTCACTGAGAAACTGTTCAATAGTTCAGTGGAACTGATTTCAAACTGAATCTTGAAGGCTAGATCAGAATCTAGCGCCCACGCGGTGAAATGACCACTCTACTCGCCATATATTTAAATTATTTGTTTATTATGGCTCACGACTTATAAATACGTAGGGATTATCGACTAGTGGGTTGAGATACAGATGATTAAATATACTAGTTAAATACAGAAAAATACTGTAGGTTGACGGAACAAAGTGATTTACCATCCTGGTCGGTCCCTTCACCTTATCTTCCGTGTGTGTATATTTGTTTGTATGTGTGTGTTGTTTATGGATGGATGGATGTGTGGCTGGCATCCTGAACAGCAGGGAGATCTACAATGCAATATTTTTGTAACAGATGACCTTTGAGTGTCAGAAACAATGCAGAGAGTAGGAGAGAAACACAGGGAAAAAAGAATTCAGGAATGTTCTTTATTGTTTTTATATATATATATATATTATTAGTTTTTTTTAGGATTAGGAATAAGGTGGGGTTGGGGTCGGGGTTAGGGTTAGGCTTTTTAAAAATAACACTCTTAATATTTAGCAAACAGCATGTTGTCTGGGTTCATGTATTTAAAAAAAACAATGAGTAGTAATTAATTATCATAAACAATACATTAATGAATCACTCGATAGCCTTCTTACTAATATATTCCAATGTTACATATCACAAGGAATGTTCTTTATTGTAATCAGCCGAAGTTTGAAAGCCTGTTCAAGTTTGTTTCTGTCCATCTTACACTAAACAAAATCATAGCGAGTATTTTTGGGGTGGGGGGAGGTGGACTGGACTGGACTGGACTGGAAAACCTTCTTATAACCATAAGAGATGTCCAGGCTGAACCCGAGGGAGGGGTCAAATGCATCATCAGTCTCAAGTCCCTTCCAGCCCACATGAGATCTAAATCCAGCCCACCTTGAATTCCATTGATGTTTATCTACTGCCAATTTGCCTTAACTGTTGGTAGTTCGGATTCTTGTAGAGAGCTTTAGCATACAATAAACCCTATATATATATTTATCTGAAGGGCCTGAATTCCTGATTTCCAGGGCTTGACATTAGCAGCTCATTCCTTCCTTTTCCTCTTAACTTTCTCATACTTTCTCCAAGGTCAACTTTAAATCTTTTGCAGAACCTTTATTCCATTCCGCTGTTACACATCAGATGCCTACTTGGTCTCTGAAATAGACCAGATTGATGGGTCTCTTATGCAGAGTTGCACAAGCCAGACTCCAGAGTGGCAGATACGGATCCTCAAAACCTTTCAGCCTTGCCCTAAGAAACTATGCCCAAGTTGTCCCCTCCCCCATTTTTATGTGGTTTCGAGATTAATAATTAAACACAGGGAAGATATTAACGATGAACCGCACAGAAGCAGCCGCCATGCAATATGCTTAACCTGGAGCGGGTGTGTGTGTGTGTGAAATTGTACAGGGCACCGAACCACAATGAAATGTAACTTTCTTATTTTCACATTTCACGCAGACAATCCAAATCTTAGTACACGCAGCTGCTGGATGTTCTACTGACCTGATTAAGCCAGGTAGTAATTATGGATTCAAGCACCAGTTTGGGGGGGTTTCTCTCCAAATTCCTTTCCCGTGCTTGCGATCTGCGATTCTGTGAAATCACCCCATCAGCTGCGTGTCATTCATTCATCTAATTTGCACTAAAGTGAAATTAAATTCAGGTTCGTCTCTCTCTCTCTCTCTCTCTCTCTCTCTCTCTCTCTCTCTCTCTCTCTCTCTGTGTCTGTGTGTGTGTACGTGTTGGCCCTGCCTACTTTGGGGAGCGTGTCTTCCAAAGGTGGCAGGTGTGGCCTTGGCCTGCCTCAAAGGGCTAGGACCTTGGTGGCGTTTCTGCTCAACCACATGGCCTCTTCAACTTGTCCTCCCAACCTACTTGTCCGGGATTGCTTTGAGAGGGAATGAAAGCCCTTGGCAGGGGCTTCTGCCCCAAATGCTTTCCTTTCCCACGCCTGCCTCTGCATTGTGTGATTTCCAATGCCCTCCCCCTCTGCTCCTTTCCCCATTCTCCTTCCACCCATATCCCCTCCCTCTCCACCATCCCTACAGTGATGTCATCATAATCCCAGGCCCTGGGAATGTACATTGTTAGTTGGGCAAATAGAGAAATCCGCACTCAAGCATTGCAGCGGAGGGCAGAAGGGGATCAGCGAGGAGGGAGGGACACACACACACACACACACACACACACAGAGAGAGAGAGAAGAGAGACAGAGACAGAGAGAGACAGAGAGAGACAGAGAGCAATGGGACAGCAGGAACTGAGTGTCTCACACTTTCTGTGACTTGACTGATGAATTTGGGACGAAATAAATAACATGAAAGCCAGCCGAGCAGAGCTCATAGTTGGTCACAGTGAAGTGGAGAAATAAGAGATGCAATTCTCCTTCTTCGGTCTTCAAATATTATGCCAAGAAGAATCTTTGTGGTGTCTTGGGGTGGAGAAAAAAAATGCAAACTCTGTTAATATGAACCAAAGCAATGGAGATCCAATATAATAATAATATGTTGTTGTTTTTTACCGAAATACCCTAAAATAGTGATCACCCAGCCAACCAGATCAAGAGCCCCAGATTTGTAAAGGATAATAGGTAATTACTATCAATCATAAATAACTAATTACATTTGCATAAGCAGGAAAAGCCCCTCTCTCCGCAATAAAGTCATCATCCAAATCTAAACCTTCAGGTTGACACCACAGTGTTACTTTCATCCCTAAAGTATTCCTTCATTATTATGAGTTTTATAAAAACGACCCCTTTTTACACCAGTCTTTGCCATTTTTAGGATGTATTATCTGGCTCCTGTTCCCTTCCTCGGGGTTACCCTAGACCAACTTACAATGCCAAAAGGTACCTGGGTCTTAGAACATAGAACACCAATTAATAGAGTTGGAAGAGACCTTGGAGGTCTTCTAGTCCAACCCCTGTTCAAGCAGGAGACCCTACACCCATTTCAGACAAATGGTTATCCAATCTCTTTTTGGAAGCCTCCAGTGATGGAGCACCCACAATTTCTGAAGGCAAGCCATTCCACTGGTTAATTGTTCTCACTGTCAGGAAATTTCTCCTTAGTTGTAGGTGCAATCTCTCTCTCTCTCGCTCTCTCAATCTGCACAGAGAGAGAGCACAGAGAGAGACAGAGACAGAGAGAGAAAGACAGAGAGAGACACAGAGAGAGAGACAGAGAAAGAAAGAGAGAGAGAGAAAAAGAGAGAGAGATGGAGAGAGACACAGAGAGAGAGAGACAGAGAGAAAGAGAGAGACAGAGAGAGAGAGACGGAGAGACAGAGAGAGAGAGAGTGAGGAGAGAGCTGTCATATGGTTGTATGGATAAAATGAACTACATTTCCCTTTGTACCATCGTGAATTTTCAGCAGAAAAAAGAGACGGGAGACTTCATTGAAGGATGTAGTTGCGATCCTTACTCTAATTCTGTATTTTCCAGCTAGATGTTCTAGAGAAAACTGACAGGTCAGGGTCTTATCAGGTCAGAGGAGGCTGTTTTTCTCCACCTAGCTCATTATTTTGTCTTCGGATACATACTAGAATAAATCTCAACAAATGATGACATATACACAGACTTTCCCACCCAGAAATGGTGAAATGCAGAACGGCAAAAGACAAGAGACATTACTTAGCCAAAACAATGGGATTTTGACATAGCTGCATAATATTCATTTTAAAAGACTTTTTTTTAAAAAAAAAAAAATGTGTATTCTTGGAAAAATAGAAACCTTCCTTCGGCTGGTCAGTTTTTCTGTTCTTCGCAATATGGAACATGACAAGGTATTTTTCAGTGCTATTTTTGCATGTTCTATCACAGCAGCACTATATTTAAAGCAGCAGTTAAACCTGCCAAATGGTGCAGCATTTTTTTGTAAATGGTTGTCAGATCAGCTCCCTTCCCTCCCACGTACAATACATTTCTGACATGGTTCGGAGGGGCGACCTGGAAGAAGCTGGAAAAATGTCCTCATGTATCGGACTCGATCGGGAAGGATATTCAGGGTGACATCAAGGAGCAAGAAGAGAATCAAAGGGTTGTTTGACATCAAGGAGCAAGAAGAGAATCAAAGGGTCTTCCTTAGGGAAAAGGGTCACTTCATTGCTTTTTAGAACGTAAAATCAAGGTGCTAACCTGGGGTGCATAGCTTAAATTATCTGATAGGCTTCATGAGGGTCTTCCCAAGACACGAGGGGCCACATTCCAAAATGGTGGAATGGTTGGGAAAATTTTAAGAAATCCCTGCAAGTCTTAAGTCATTCATTTTCCTTTTTAGCCAGCCAAGTCGCCCAAAGGGGTAAAATTGGCCCCCATCCCTTTCAGAAAAAGGAGCTTGAGGACCACGAAAGGGATGCTGGTGGATGCCTTGATGTTCTGATCTGTACTATTCACTCTAAGGCTAAGCAGACTGCAGTGATTTCTCAATTAAAAAATAGAGTCAAAACCTCTTCTCTCTTATTCCTAAAGGCTACACATTGGCCATGATCATCATAGTCATCAGTCCAAACTGGATGTGCTCTCCCGCCCACACCCCCACACCCACCCACACACTAAACTGTGGTTTAGTGGGTTTATTAATATTCCCCCACAACCTCCTTCACCAAAAACTCAGAACTGTCCCGATTAAATCCAGCCACAAGCAGACCAATGCTAGTTCACAGGACAGTGGCCAATGAAGCCACAAGGCTCTTGAAAGTTTCCCAATCAAAATAAACCCACCAGGCAAAATTAAATCCACAATACATGAGGGAAGAATAGTCTAGAGTTCACAAGGCACAATCCAAGTCGAGGCACAGTGTCAATCCAAAGTAAGGCAAGAATGTCAATGACCAGAAAACACACAGCTAAGAAATGAACACATTCCATCTATCTGCTGTGCTAAATGGCCAGCTTCCAGTGCAGCCCTTCAAGAAGGGCGAAGCTTTCTCCTCACAAGTAATCTGGCTGACCTTCTCTGTTCCTGCCTTTTCTCTGCCCAGGCAGTTCCTCTTCCTCATCACTGACTGGCTGCAGCTGCATGCTTTCCCCACCTGAAGCCTCAGGGCTGTCCTGCAGCAGCTGTGCTTCAGCCAAATCCCTCTCAGAAGGCTGCTTGGAGCCACTGACCAACTCCTCTCCAGATATGCCTGGAATCTGGTTCATCTTCCTCAGAGCTGACATCTGGAGAGGTATCTGGGGAAGTGTCCGGGAGAGTCATCACATTGGATGATATTCTGAATATGAATAAGCTGTGCCATATCAGGCAGAGCCAACAAAGCTGAGATGCAAAAATCTGCATAGCCACTAGGTGGCAACAAAGAGAAGCAGAAAAATGGGCTCATGCCTGCCATCTATTGAGCCACGTGGACTTGGACTACCAGGCCTGTGACCTCAACCCACTCCTAGGTCAGCTTGCTACCCATGCATTTGAAGTCCTCCAATCTCTCAGAGTTTCACTGGAGTATTCTAACACTGACCTGTGATAAAAAGCATCTATACAGCCACCGGTTTGTTGGCATCCGTTATTCCTTTGATATTTAGGGGAAAGAAAGTAGCTCTGCCTGTTTTGGGAAAGCTCTGAGTGCCGTTCAGTAGCTTAGTCGTTTTTCATTATTTGGCAATTGCAGCAACTGGACGCAAGTCTCCAGGGTTGGTCAGATCAAGGTAGTATGGAGTGGAACAAATTATTTCTGAGATGTGGGAATTATTTTGATGTGGTTTATTTGCCATTTTGGCAGCTGCATCAAACCGCTCCTGTTCAGATCAGCAACCATTCCAAAACCCTTTTGTACAAAGGCTATTGCCAAGTCAGCTCACATTGGCCGAAAACCACACAAGACAAAAAACAGAATTTTACACACACACGCAAACACAGACACACACACACACACACTGCCTTTTCCTTCCACATCCTCAAGAGGATATATTTTCCCACATTGAATCTCACTCTGATCCTGTAGCAGTCCTTAGGCAGGAGGTAAAATAAGTGTTCTTTTTCTCCCTTCCAGGGCTGTATGGAAAAAACCCAGAAATGTTGCCAGAAATCTTACAAGAATCGGTGCCCATGGCAGGTGCTGAGAATGTTACAAGCAGTCCAAGGGGGAGTCGGGCTGGGTGAGAAACTCTTTCTGGCCAGTGTGTTTGTGGTGGCTCAAAGCCAGTGAACACAATGAAGTCTTTCTTGGATCATCTTTGGTCCTCTATCCTAAAGGCCTGGAATCACCCCCACCCTCCTTCCCCAAAGCTTCCTGTCCTAAAGAGAAGACAGAGAGACCCCTCTTTCTCCAGCGCCTCTTTGCCAAAACTCTGTGGTCTCACTAGAGAGGCC
>NW_015386672.1:257942-272299 GCF_001527695.2 Protobothrops mucrosquamatus | reverse complement strand
CCTAGGGAGGATTTTACTTAGGGATGATTTTAAGAATAATTTTAATAGGAATAACAGCTTCTAATATTTGGTTTTTAATTTGGTTTTATAGGGGTCTATATTTTTTGTATTTTGTATTTGTACTTGTTTTAATATGCTGTGCACCGCCCTGAGTCCTGCGGGAGAAGGGCGGTATATAAATTAAATTAATAATAATAAAATTAATAAATTAATAATTTGATTATTGAAGACCCCTGCTCTTGACCGGCTTCTGGGAATGGAGGGAAACTAGGACAGGACATGATGTGCTGGCAAATGAACAGAAATGTGATCCTTTTGAGTAGCCTCCAGCTTGGGGAATATGTCCACCACTGGTGAACCTAGTGGTTTGTGAAGTCCAGCTAAGATCATGGAACAGCCAATTATAAATAAGTAGAGACACACAAATGGAAAATGAAATCTCACTGCCTGCACAAATCATTCCCCACTGTTCCTCTAGAGAACCTGGGTGGCAGAGGAAATATTTAGCTTTTACACAATATCCAGAATAGGGTATATTTTAAAAAAAAGATATGGGAAATTCAAATATCTACCTACTGTTCAGCGCTGGGGAAATCAGGAGATTCAGTCAGTTCAAATGAATATAAAGATTTATTGCAAGCGTAAGCTCTGAACTACTAACGGTCAAGGGAAAGTAGTGGAAGTTAAGAAAGGTACTCAAGGTGGGCTGGACTTAGATCTCTTGTGAGTGCACAGGGACTCATGACCGATGACACGTTTGACCCCTCCCTCGGGCTCAGCCTGGTCATCACCTACACCTACTTGAGACATCACATTTCCATTCTTAATGCCCCATGCATTATGGAAACATTCTTAAAGGTGACTTTACTCAGTTGGAGAGATAACATTCAGATGGACCTCAGCTCAAGGTTGCAGAATCATGGCTGCCAGCAGCCAGGGAATAGCACCATATTCTTCCATACAGAGAAGAATTCTGCAGTGACATTTCAATGGAGAAGAGCATCACATTTGAAAGACGATAATATGAATTGCAACGAGAGACAACTAAGTGATCATTAGAAGTTCCAACAGAAGAGAATATTTGCAGCTCAGGGTTGTACTATGGAGTCCTCCATCACGCATCATCATTGTGATGAAGTGTGGATGATGCTACCTAGTTGGGTCCTAAAATGTCTGCAACCAAACAACCAAGCTCAAATTGCACAATTAGAAAGTTGTAGCATGCATGTGTGGTTTGGTCCCAGTTCATTTTCTTCCTGGTCTTGTTTTTTTTAAAAAAAAAAAAATCAGTTCCTAGCTATATCTTCTTGGGATGGGGGTATAAAATAAATTCTGTTTTCATTCATCTCACCCCAGCAAATTATCTGTAAACCCAGGTCTTGAGTTCAGGATAATCTTGCTAACTTTCCTTGCTTGTACTTTCTCTTCTTCTTTAGAGACATTAACATCAAGTGAAGAAACTGGACTTCAATCTGGGCTGTCAGCCAGTTAAAAAGCATGTAGCTGATTAATCAGTTGCTTTGGAAGTACTTAACTGGCTCATTAAATGATTGCACTGAAATGGAATTTACACAATGGAGCCAAAACCACTGCATAGGTGTCTTTTGGAGTTGAGTTAGTATGTCCTTATAGTATCAGCACAAGTTCCCAAGCATATTGCAACAATATGCCAGACCATGTGTCTTCAAAATTAAGCAAAAAATAGTTCTACAAGTCCTCACCCTGGACCTGTTTATCACAGAATAACAGAATCAACATTTTAAGTGAATAGATAAATGCATAGATCATAAAAATGTATTGCACCTTTACAATGCCTTCCTATCTTTATTTAAAATTGCTTGGGCCAATTAATCTTGCAAAGTTTAGTTAAATATTCACGTCAAAACTGCAGTTCTAATTTCAGCCTCCCCAAAATATCTACAAAATCACAGGTCCTAGCTAACTGGAACTTCAACTGCTCATCTTTGCTAATCTAAAACGTACATGTAGTTTCTCTCTGCACGTGTCTGTATTCTGTGCAATATCTATTGTAACCTATTGACTTGATTCACACAACACACTAAGCCATGCCCTACATAACTCTAACTGATTAAACCATGACTGGCTGCATTTGTGGATCATATTGAGCCTTCAGCTAACATTGACAGAATCCAGTGGATGGGTTTCGTGAGGACAAAACTCAAACCGATCCCATACATAGCTAGCACGATACAGATTCGAAGTAGTACTGACGCACGATGAATAAATTTCCGACGGTTTACGGTCCCTTAATCGATAAAAAGACTTCGATAAAGATAAACAAATTCTTAAGCTGACCTTGTATTTACAGATCATCTTCGGTGATACTGGGAGGTGTACATTGCCCCTCTCAAATATACACTACTGCTGGACTCGATGTAGTTATCACTTGCCTGTCCTCTTCTCCATCCCAAGATACCTCATCTATTCTATGTTCCTAGGTTATAAAATAGTAAGAAAGGTTTTCCAGCTAATCCCCCTGCAGCCTGTAAGCTGACTTCTGTAGTTCAACCTCATTTCATCATCACTGAATTCATTGGCCAAAGACTGATTTGTTGCTTTGTTTTCTGGAGGGGGGTTTTAGGAAGCCAAATCCTCCGAGATCTGGGAGGGGCTGTGCTGAGTTCCCACGCCCTTCTTACAGCATGGGGCTGATTTATTTCAATCTCCTCTTTGCTCCTAGCAGAATCTGTCTGTCTGCTTCTATTCTCTCTTCCCTAACTTGGAAGAATGGAATTATTAAATTTGTAGCGCCTTGTTTAAATCTTTTTTCCCCCACCCGTCTTTATTTTTTTGCTTTAATTTTTTTTTTTTGCTGGTTTATTCTTCCTTTTTTTTTTTCCCAGCACAGACGGTGCCTGTGAGTTTCATGTTGCTTTCCTTAGTTATCCTTCCGCCTTCCTCTATTTATTTTTTTTTGCACTTGATTTATTATTTCTTTCATCCTTCCAAATCTTTTCTCTTTGCTGTTACCGTATTTCTTATCACACATTAGTTTCATTTTGATTTTTTTTAAAAAAAAATACAAATTTTTACTTGAAGAGAAATGCATGCTTTGTGGGCATCGACCCAGATATAGTTCCACAAAGCTTTGGGGTGATCTTCAAAACTCCTCTCAAAGTTATTACCAAATTGCAAATGTGCTTGAGTCAAAATGTAGAGGGGGATGATAGTAATAATAATTGTAATTCATTAATTTTAGCAGGATTGAAAAGCACAATCAATTCATAAATTTGTTATGAAAATGCTATACTGGATAAATTCCACGATGCTAGAGATTGTTACAAATCTACCTAACATTCATTTTGAATTACACTAATGGAAAGTGAGGTAATTCAGGACCAGTTTACACCTTTTTTTTAAAAGAGATATTTTCTCAGATCTGAATCCAGAATTCTGCGAGTTTATTAGGTCAGCCTCTTAATAGTATCCTCTGATTTTGAAATACCGGTATTGAAAAAAAGAAAGAAAGATAAATATAAGATTAAATTGTGTATAATGCAATATTATTTTTTCTCTCTCTCTCTAAAATAAGATTATTTTAGAGAGAGAGAGAAAAAAATAACATTGGTATTTCCTTTCTAAATATAAATTAAGCCGATCGTGGGGTTTTTTTGGAACCATTTACATAATTTTACATGCATCACCAAAAACCTGCGTAAAAATATCATTCGGGTAATTGTGCTGAATTGTTTCTAAATGATAGCGTAATAAGGGATTATAATTTAGAATACAGATCAAATTGATACATTTGTTGGAATGCTGTTTTATGCTGCCTTTTCATTGACTAGGAAAAAATGCATTAGGTTCGCTACTATTTCCTAAACGACATTTTTATTTTGTTTAGTCACTCTTGGTTTGTTGGTTGTTGGTTTTTTGACTGTTCAAGTATCTTCCCAATAATCAAGGCATTCTGAGAATTGGGACATTCACATAATGTAGGCTGTGGAAAGCTGGGATTCTTTAAGCCAATTTGTATTGGAAGAACGATGGCTGTTAACTCCAGCCTGGTTGATTCAGAAATGCTGAATAGAGACAGCATTTGATAAAAATGACGTATAATTGGTCTAAGTACTTTTAATCCATGATTAATAGAGTGGGCTCTTTAAAAAACACCTTAAAACTATTTTTTCTTCCCCTGACTTACAATAACATAATTCCAAATCTCTTCAATATTTTATGATGAGTGATTTGTGAAATTTTAATAAAGAACAATGATTATCATTGCTAATATATCCCTAAAACCAATACTCCCGCTCTTTCTCTGGATGCATAAGTATGTTTTTTGTTTGTTTATTTTTGTGTGTGTGTGTGTGTACATACATACATACATGCACAAAAAACATACATACATAATTTTAATCCTTGACTGTGGATATTTTATGAAGTCAGTTGCTTTAAATTTAGGAATAGAAGACAGAAAGACAGGTGGTGGATTGGGATCTGTCTGTAAATGTCTGAATGATACACAAGCTTTTGTGTTTCCTTAGTTTCTCCCAATTGCTTAATCCTAGCAACAACTAATTAGCATGCTCCAATTAGTAATGGTTGGGAAAGAGAACCAGAAGTGAATTTGTGTGTGTTTCTACATACGTGTGAAAACACTGTACATTCAAACTAATTGGCATCTGGGTATAGTTGTGGACCTTCCATTTCTGATAAAAAGCAAAGCAGATTTAGGAAATTTGACACCTGCCTCCTATTTCCACCTCTCTCTCTCTCCAAATAACACTTATGTTAGAGCATTTAGTTCAATCTTCTCTGGCTTTCAGTGTGTCCAACTCTGTTCTTGAAATTCTTTTATATACAGAAATTCGGACATAGACTCAAGATGTTTCTTAGCAGCAGTTTTGACCTGTTTTGGAAAGATCTCCATATTGCTCATTAGGAAAATGAAAAGTCAGGATGAGTGTCAAGATTTAAATTATCTTGCTGCTGTTTCTTTGTTTTTGTTTTATTTGGGGCTGGGTTTTTTTTTTTGGTTTTTTTTGCTAGCCCATTCTGCTAATGTTTTGAAGCATGTTTTGCCCTGAAATTAAAAGCTCAGTCTTATTTCTGACGGGTGATCTTCTTTAACTGATCTAACCTAATCCTAATTCCTAATTTGCTCACCAAATTGCAAAAAGATTATACACTCAGAGAAAGGATTTCTATTCTCCACAGTATCTTTGCATTTTTTTCTGCAATTGCTTAGATTTTTGAGGCTATGTATTGCCATTATCTGGGACCTATAGCAAATATAAAGCCGCTGTTTTCTTTGAATGATATCATGGGCCTTTTCTGATTGGTTCATGTTAGCACATGAGCTTTGTTTACAATATTAGATCTACATGGAATCCAAGGTAGAACCCAACCTGTCGTCGTTTCCAAAATAGGATTGATAGTAAACTTTTAATTGGCAAAGGACAGCCATAGGGATCAAATATATTTTTTCCCATTCATTTTCACACTGAAAACAATATATTTTTTTCTATTTAATTCAGAAAACAAAGGGTTACACCTATCAGTATCCGAGCTAGTATAAAGATGATGTAGTTTTTCTGCTAGATCTTGCAGAATATATATGCATAACATATATACCTCATAATAATTCTTGGTTTGGCTAACAAAAACATTAACCTTCATTGGAACAATGCCAGGCTCATTATCCATCCCAGAATTTTAAACCAATCAGATTCAGTTTTCAACCACGTAATGAAAATCTGGGGAACATACTAAAAAGATTAAATCTATACTGGAGATGACAAAATAGTTTTGGACAGGGTGGCCAAAACGGACTTTGATTTGGCTCAACCGGTTGTCCTCTCAAAGTGTGTAGGCCCAGTACAGAGAAGTGAATGCATCAGGAACTGCATTTGATTTCAACTAATGAAAATAGAAGCTCAATTAAATTAAATTAATGAAACAAAGCAAATAGGACTATTCCCTGTGTGCTGAATGAGCTTCCTCTTCTGGCACGTTACTAAAAGAAACTCTCCTTTGAATTCAGCTTAACTCAAGAATTTGGGGACACAGCTTTGTGATTTTCCTGGCAACAGTGTGGGGGCAATTTGCTATTCCTTTTTTTTTTCCCCCAGTGTGGCACATTCAGTGTCACAATTTGTCAAGGACTTCCGAAGCCACATCCTAGACTTGGAAAAACTGGTGTGTTTGTGATTTTTATGGCCTTAAGTTGTCGATGGCTGTTATAAAATTAGAAGAATGTTGGCCAAACAAGGCAGAAACATATGTAAATGCACTAAAAGATAATGGGAAAATAGAACTCAGTATGCTGCGTTCTACCAGCCACTGTCTGATGCCTCTAAAAATGGTTATCGGGCTCTCAAAAATTATCTCACTGAAATGAGGCAGTTAAAGGAGCATTGGGATCTATTTTTGATCAACTCTTGCTCCATATTGTTGGTTTCAACGAGCAGGAGTGAGTTCCTTTGGGTTTTAGAAAGGACTGACAGAATAATAGAATAATGGAAGGGACCTTGGAGGTCTTCTTGTCCCATCCCTTTCTTAAGCAGGCCTATACTATTTCAAACAAATGGTTGTCCAATCTCTTCTTGAATGCCTCCAGTGACTTCTGGAGCCCCACAACTTCTGAAGGCAAACTGTTCCACTGGTTAATTGTTCTCACTGTCAGCTTCTTATTTCTAGGTTGGTTCTCTCCATGATTAGCTTCCATCCTTTGCTTCTTGTTCTGCCTTCAGGTGCTTTAGAGAATAGGTTGACCCCCTCTTCTTTGTGGCAGCCCCTCAAATATTGGAACACTGCTATTAAACTAGACATACCCAATTCCTGCAACCATTCTTCATATGTTTCAACCACCAGTCCCCTATTTGTGATAAGCATAGTCATCCAGTAATCATCCGAATGAGATATGGGAGCATCATGCGTTCTGCCAATCCATGCTGGCTGAAAATCAGAGTATGAATGTTCTTACTAAGGCTCTTTTTTCCTTCAAAGGCAGAATGCAGACATTCTTTTGTCATTACTGTCCTTTTATTGCCATTATTATCAATTATTTCCTCTTATGTGAATGTGTTTCCATCTTGTTTTAGTCTATTATCACGTTCTTATTATTCTTATTATTTTTAGTGTAAATTACTTCAGGGTTTTCCTAAGAAGAAATGATACAAAAGCTCCTTGGTTGTTGTTGTTTTTTTTTTTAAAATGATAGTATTACTGTTTTAGAACTTCAGGCCAACTGCTGATAGAACAAAACAAAGGACAAAAATGAGTAAATAAATATGGTATTCATAATATGCATTATTTATTTATGAACAAATGTGTGGCCTGCGGCTATGGTTAGGAGGACATTGTCCTAAGGCAGAAGAGATTCAGGGTCAAATCCCACCTCAATCATAAAAGCTCCCTGGATGATTTGGGGCTAGTCATTTTCTCTCGGTCCACCTACTTCATAGAATTAGAAATTGTGTTAGAAAATGTTTGGGGGAAAGGGAACGTTCTTGAGCTTCTGGAAAAGAAAGGAAATATAAAACCGATGACTAAATAAAATTATGATATGCTCCAAATATATCATTTATAAGTAAGCCGAATATTTGTAGAGGGTCGTATTTCATTAACTGGTGTTTTTTTTCCATTTATTAATCATAAACATAACATCAATCTGTTTTCTCTTGGCAACAAGCCTTGAACTGACCGTGATTCCACCATCTTCAAAGAAAAGAACTCATCTGAGTCGCTGAAGTTGTATCTGATGTTGGAAAGGAAGGCCGAGAGAAAACTTTGCAATCTGAAGGCGCTATAGCCCCAGTCTTAAGTATCTTAATAAGTTGTGACCTTGGGACCACCTCTCTTTCACAGGTTGACTTCACACAACGTGCTAAACCCTAAGTAAAACACAATACTATGTTCACAGAGCAAAAGAGGCCCAAGTCAATAAATCATATTATGTCTTAATCTGATGGGTAATGGCTGAATGCTTTCTGAACCACCAGCTCTCTAATTCCAGGTTAGTTTAGCCTTATAATACAAACCTTAGTCTAGTGATAAAAAAAAATGTGTTCTTAGTACATTCTAGGCAGAAAAAGTGAGACATTGAGATAACAAATCATTCTTTTTTTTAAAAAAAAAAACAAAACACCCTGAGTTCAAAAAGGATTAATTCCTGTCAAGATACCTAGATATTTGGATATCTAGGATATTCTGAAGACTGGGCCTAGAAGTAAATGAAAAACAAAACAATGTGATAAGGTGGAGTGTGAGTGTGAACGTAGGCATGACTGATGCCTCCTAACAATAAAATTATCCCAGTTCACCCTCTCCTACTTATTTTCCTTTTGTGAAGGAACTAAGATCTACAGCAGACCTATCAAAAATCCTTCCCTAATTTAAAAGAAGGGTCTCTTTCGTTCATTCCCTCTTCCTGATCTACTCCCCCCCCCCCCAGTCTTCCTTTTCTCTGGCATGAAGAGGCATGCAGCGTGTTAAAAAACAAACTTGAATTTGGGTACACAAAGCCCTTCTGTTTATTGAGAGCCCCTGAGCTTCCACCCCCCCTTCCTCCTCCTCCTCCTCCTCCACCCCCCCTTCCTCCTCCTCCTCCTCCTCCTCCTTTTCCCTCTTTCCATTTTGCACTGAGAAAAGATTGTGCCATTTATTTGTTTACCTCGTGCATTAAGGGACGCAAACTCTGCATGGTCATGAGCTACCAGATTGGAGGAAGAGAACACAAAAACCAGCGCATTAAAATTCCGAGGCAGCTCCCGACAAAGTCCCTCTGTTCTGTGAAAGATGGCTAGGAAGGCCAACAACTAGCGCTGTGACAGGCAGGCAGCCGGGACAAACAAAGAACTCTCTGTGTCAACTCTTCCTGCCCTCCAGAGAGGGGAAACCTTTGCAATCACCAGCCATGATAATCGTGGTTGCGTATACCAGCTGGCACCTCTACATAGGCGCACACTGACCTGTCGCGGCATGAGAAAAATGAGGCTGGTAACATGGCATGGGGTGGTGAGCATCAAAGAGAGTGGGGTTTTTTCTTTCTTTTTCTTCTTCTTCTTATTTTTAATAAATGAAAAGCTGTGAATGGTTGTCATGCAACATAGGCACCCCCAACATCAGAGGGGCAAACAGAAATTCATGGGTGCTTGGGTTCCATTTTGGTTACTGACTGGTTGGCCACATCTCAACTATTCTGGCTTTTCTGAAAGTTCTCTGCCTCTTATAGAAACGCACATGGTAATATTCATGTATGGGTTGACAGGTTCCCAAGGTTCTGTGGGATGGAAGCTGAAATGTAAGCATCTTGTATTATTCATCCAGTCAAGAAGCCATCAGGCTAAAAACTGGGAGACAGTGAGTTCTAGTCCCACCTTAGGCACAAAACCAACTGGGTGACCTCAGGCTACTCGCTTATTCTCAGCCCCAGGAAGGCGGAGGCCGTGGCAAGCCACTTCTAAAAATCTTCCCAAGAAAACCAAAGGGATTTGCCCAGACAGTCCTCAGGACTCAAAAATTGACTTGAAATGGCCAAAATAATAATAATAACAACAGATGATAATAATAATAATAATAATAATAATAATAACAACAACAACAACAACAACAACAACAACAAGAAGAAGAAGAAGCACCTGCAACATAACACCCCGGACTTAACAATTGTCGATAAGAAAGACAAAAAAGTCTGGATAGTGGACGGGGCAGTGCCTGGAGACAGCAGAATAGACGAGAAAGAACTGGAGAAGATAACAAAATACAAAGACCTACAAATAGAAATAGAAAGACTGTGGCAAAAGCAAGCAAGGGTAGTACCAATAGTAATAGGCACCTTGGGTGCAATCCCAAAACAACTGGAGCACCACTTGAACACCATTGGCATTGACAAATTCGCTATTAGTCAATTGCAAAAGGTGGCCTTACTAGGAACTGCTTCCATCCTACGACAATATCTGTAATACCATCAAACATCCACATCTGCCTATCCCAGGTCCTTGGTAAGGACTCAATAGATAGTCAAAATGCCAAATCCAGTCTGAACATCTGGCTGACTGTGTGATGGTCCATAATAATAATACCTTTAACAAACAGCATTGGCATTGACAAAAATCCCTCTCAGTCAATTGCAAAAAGGGCAGCATTACTTGGAACAGCTTACATCCTGCAAGGATACGTTTAACACCATCAGACAACACCAGCTGCCTATCCCAGGTCTTTGGGAAGGACTTGATAGGTGGATAAAAATGCTAAATCCAACCTAAACATCTGGCTAATTGTGTGAGACCAAACCATAATAATATCCCCTATTTGTTTTACAGAATTATGTATTGAAATTATTCATCCCACTCTTCTGTTTACAAAAACGGCTGCTCCCAGTATAACAAGGGATGCTTTTCAACTGAGGGATTGAAGTAGAAGGATAAGTAACAGTACATCAGGTTAAGATTCAGACTGAAACATCCCCACCATCCCCCTCCAAAAAAATAAACAGATGGAAAGACTTCAAAAACACGACTGCCCTAACCCAACTTGGTTGCAGGAAAAGGAACCAGGGGGAAAAAAGTACTCCAGGCTGTGCTTGAAAGTTGTCTGGTGGGTGCAGCTGGATGATCTCCCGTGATCTCTTTCAGTCCCTGATTGTTGACTTCATATCAGGAGAGCCATGTTCATCTATGGGAGCAAAAAATAAAAACCAGAATATACATTTAATACAATTGGTTAGAAAAGGTGTTGCCAGATTCCTTTGGATTCTTTGTGATTATTTTTTTTTTAAATCAATGTAGCTTTCCCAAAATATACCAAGTCTGTTTCAGACTTGCCAAAATACTGGAATAACAGCACTGGTGTTTCTGAGGAGAACAGGGATAAGATTAGAATTCTGAAGCATTTTTAATCTATTTCCAAATGGTTTATAACACTCCATTAAAAATAAATGAAGGTAGAAACATAAAAATAATAACAAAATTATTTCCGTAAAAGACCATATGGCTTTAAAATAAAACCCTACACACACACACACACACCTACACATATACACACATATGCATAATATACTGTAACATCTCTTGCCTTAAAAAAGGGTAGTACCAACCATGTTGTGTCTCTTGGTTGTAATGAATGAATGTTTATAAATTAATAGGTCAATAATCTAACATTGACGAAGAAGGAACAGGGTTGGCAATTAGGGGTAAGCTCTGAGCTCTAACCTCCTCAGCATTACTTTATTTACATTTGTAAATAAATACAAATATTCTTGGGGCTCCATTCCTAAGGAGAGATCAAGCATAGTAAGTGTCCCCTGGAACTTGCCACAATGTGGAGGGTTGCAACACATGCAACAATAGACTGATATTCTGGTTCAAGAGATTCGGGCTTGCATAAGAAAGAGTGGCTGCAGTGAAGGATTGCATAAGACAGCATATTCCCAACTGTTCCAAATTCATCAGACCCATTCTTGTGATCTTTGAGGAGGTGAGCTGGAAATATGAAAGGTGACGTTCAGTTTATCTGGAGGATCCCGGGTGAGATGGCAGTAATAGCTTGTTGCAGTGTACCATCAGCCCCGTCATCATCATCATCATCATCATCATCATTTGAATTTAAAATTCTATTTTCTTGAGAACCTATGGAAAAGTACAGCATATGAGGATCATCTCTCTAAAGTGGGTGGACAGAGAGGAGTGGAAAGCCAAAACTCATCCAGCGAGCTCCAACGTTGAGTGAAGAGACTCATCCCAATCCATCACCAGTAAGACCACATATGGAATACTGCATTCAGTTTTGGTCACTACATTACAAAAAAGAGGTTGAGATTTTGGAAAAAGTGCAGAGAGGAGCAACTAAGACAATTAAAAGCCTGGAGACTAAAACACAGGAGGAACAGTTGCAGGAACTATGGCTAGTCTGGAGAAAAGAAGGACTAGGGGGGAGATGATAGCAATATTCCAGTATTAAAGGGGCTGCCACAGAGAAGAGGGGGGTCAACTTATTTTCCAAAGCACCAGAAGGCAAGACAAGAAACAATGGATGGAAGCTAATCAAGGAGAGAAGCAACCTGGAATTAAGGAGAAGACTTCCTAACAGTGAGGACAATTAACCAGTGGAACCGCTTGCCTCCAGAAGTTGTGGGTGCTCCATCACTGGAGGCTTTTAAGAAGATACAGGACAGCCACCTGTCTGAAATGGTATAGGGTCTCCTGCTTGAGCAGGGGGTTGGACTGGAAGACCTGCAAGGTCCCTTCCAGCTGTATTCTGATTGATCTCTCTGACTTTTTCTCTAAGGTGGCTTTTAGGTGGCTTCTCTAAGGTGGCACTCCTGCAAGAAGATTCTTAGCAAGGCTGAATGTTCGCCGCTAGATGGTGGTGTAGCAGAAGACTTACTTGGAAAAAGAAATTAATACAAAGGCATACCGAGAGGCATGCTTGCCTGGACCTGTTTGCCTGTTAACTGTGTATGTGACAGATTACACAGATTCAGACACCATTCTTATGCTAAGGCTGGGACAAAGCATCCAGTTTCAAAAGGTCTGGTTGGGAAACAGCCATAACCAAGTCAGAGAGCATCTGCTTTTCATGAAGAAGGGCTCCCGTTCTGTTCTCAGCTTCTCCAGGTTTGGTGGGGGGGAAAGTCTATGGTTTATAAGCTTGGGGGAGTTGCCATCAAGAGGTGGAGAAGCAGAGATTCTTCTGTTATTATTGAATGATAATTCCCAGCATCTCTCAGCCAACATGGTCAATGGTGAGCAATTGTCAGGAGTTATATCACTCAGCAAGATTTTTGTTGTTAGTTGCAAAGTCGTGTCCGACCCATCGCGACCCCATGGACAATGTTCCTCCAGGCCTTCCTGTCCTCTACCATCTTCTGGAGTCCATTTAAGCTCACGCCTACTGCTTCAGTGACTCCATCCAGCCACCTCCTTCTCTGTCGTCCCCTTCTTCTCTTGCCCTCCATCTTTCCCAGCATTAGGCTCTTTTCCAGTGAGTCCTTCCTTCTCATTTGGTAGCCAAAGTACTTGAGTTTCAACTTCAGGATCTGGCCTTCTAAAGAGCAGTCAGGGTTGATCTCCTCCAGGACTGACCAGTTTGATCGCCTTGCAGTCCAGGGGACTCGCAGGAGTCTTCTCCAGCACCATGGTTCAAAGGCCTCAATTCTTTGGCGCTCAGCCTTTCTTATGGTCCAACTTTCACAGCCATACATTGCAACTGGGAAAACCATGGCCTTGACTATACGTACTTTTGTTGGCAGGGTGACGTCTCTGCTTTTTAGTAGGCTGTCTAGATTTGCCATAGCTTTCCTAGCAAGATTTTAGAGGGTCATAATTGCCTCATTGCTGAATGAGATAAACCAATTATATGGCTCAATTTTTCATAGTGCTCTAATTCTGATATATAAGGATGCTTAGAAGTTCTAAAAAAAAAAGTATCAACCAATAGGATCACCTACCTTCTGCAGAGCATATACGTGGGCTATCCACGGTGGGTCCTTCCATCACTCGCTGCCTCAAGTAATTAATTTGAGATGCAAAGAATGAGCAGCATGAATTTGTTTGTTATTTCTGGGTGTCCATTCCAGAAGAAGACAAAGTCAGAGAAGGTCTTGTCTCACGTTCTGGGCTGGGGAACTTTAGAATGTGATTTGCAAAGTCAATATTTAGTGCTGCATCTTAGACCACCAACTGTCCCTGCGTATGTCTTGCTTTTGTACCTTTTGTGGTGTTCTCTCTCTCTCTCTCTTTCCAACTGTTGCTGGAATGCACCTCTAGCTGAAGGCTGACAGCAACTTCCACCCCTTTTGAACAAGATGACCTTGAAGAGTTTTGTTTGGGCTTTTTGGAAAAAGCGACATTAAAAAAAAAACAAATAAATTGAACTGTTCCGTTGAACTCGTTTTCCTGAAATGGACCGATTCAATGTGATGACTCAGTGATCAACGCAGGAGGTGGAAACTCAGTTATTGCTTCTGTTATGAATTCTTAAATAATTTTTTTTGAAGAGTCACTCCCACCCACCCTTCACTCCTCCACAACAAAAGGAGAATAAGATTGCTTCGCCTTAAAGACTACTGTGAAGATTACAAATCTGGGAAAGAAGATAAAACATTTAATTTGTTCTGAAATGTTGTACGAATACATTGGCTTTTTATGATGGCTCTTGTTTTAAATTGTCACTCTGCCTGGTGTCTGCTAAGACTCATTTTGTAGCATTCCAAACTGTTATGGATAATCAGAGGAAAAGGGCTGCACACAACTGCACACAAAGCTAACATCCTGTATTGCTGGCAGGTGGATTCCGTCACTTTTGAGATTCACTAAAACTCTACATGTATTTTGACAAATAAGATGAATGAGGAAGGAAGGGAAGGGAAGGGAAGGGAAGGGAAGGGAAGG
>NW_015386672.1:243363-253363 GCF_001527695.2 Protobothrops mucrosquamatus | reverse complement strand
ATATAATTCTATCTTAACCCTGACTTAAAACCCGAGCAGTTCTCCTTGATTCACACCAGTGATAAAATTTGTCCCAGATCTCGAAATAGTCTGATTCTGTCTTATCCGTCATTTCCATTGTGAGCCTATCCATTTCAGCACACGATAAAATTTTATATATAATCTCTTCCTCTGTTGGGATTCCTTTATTCCTCCAGTTTTGAGCATACACCAATCTAGCAGCCGTGAGAATGTGTAGCATCAAATAAAACACTCCTTTGTTGTGTTTCTGCGTGGTTATGCCTAATAAAAAGAGTTCTGGTTTTAACTCTACCACTAACTTTAAGATTTCTTCCAGCCATTTTTTAACCTTATTCCAAAAGTCACGAGCTCGTGGGCACTCCCACCACATATGATAGTATGTCCCTATTGCCAATTTACATTTCCAACAATTGGAAGAAACATTTGGATATGTATTAAGAGGAACAAATTGTTAGGAATATTTATTCTGGAATGTCACGTTATGTCCATCTTTGTTTTAACTGTATTATAAATAAAAAACTTTTAAAAAAAAGAAAAAGAAGAAAAAGCACATTCGGGACAATTTCCCGTTAGGTGTGCCAACCTGGATGGCTTTGAAAAGGGATTACATAGCTCAGTGAAGAATAAGACCATCCATAACTACTAGTCATGATGGCAATGCATTACCTTTAGAAACAAATCCAGTAGCACTCTAGATGTTGGTGTTCACTTGGCCATCAGGGAAGCAAACGCTGGAACTCAGTTGGTCTTAGTGGAGAATATCAGTAGTGACCACAACGACCTTTTGAAATCTTCTGCTAAATTTGTGGGCAGAGAAATGGCTCTACTTTTTCTCCAGAGGTTGTTTGCAGGGAAAGGAGAACTTCTCCAATCATTTCCCAACAGCGTGATTTCTCCTGTGTTATCAAAGCAAACCCATAAGTGAAGATTCCTCTTCAGACTTTGGGACCGAAGAAAAGTGTACAAAGCTGGAAAGTTTAACAGGGAGCCAGAGTGAAAGCTAACTAAGAACTGGTCATTATTTCACCCATGAGAACTTCATACAGAATTCTCATTTGAAAACATTTTGACAGCAAGCTGCTCTTTCGCATTAAACTCAGAAGAGTTGGTAGGGGAGAGAAATGCAGAAAAGACTCTCGGTGTAGTTGCAAGAGTTGTTTATGAAATTGTAGTACTTTTTCCCAAGTCTTTTTTTTTTTCCTGGATAAACTACACTGTTCTTTTTTCAAAGCTGAATCTATTTCTTTCTGACCAACCCTTTTAAAACATGATTGAGAGGAGAGAAAGAGAGAGAGAGAGAGAGAGAGAGAGAGAGAGAGAGAGAGAGAGAGAGAGAGAGAGAGAGAGAGAGAGAGAGAGAGAGAGAGAGAGAGAGAGAGAGAGAGAGAAAGAGAGAGATTGAGAGATTGAGAGGAGAGAGAGATTGAGAGAGAGAGAGAGATTGAGAGGAGAGAGAAAAAGAGAGAAAGATTGAGAGATTGAGAGGGGAGAGAGATAGAGAGAGTGAGAGGAGAGAGAGAGAGAGAGAGAGAGAGAGAGAGAGCACATAATGCTTTATTAACACTTTGCATAGCCTTTGGAAGTTCTAAATGCTGATCTGTTCTTTCGGAGTGAAGAAACAAAAATTTCTCCTTCCTCTATTCAGTAGTTAGTGGAAAAAGAGGAAACAATCTGGCCAGGAGCTTTTTTTTTCCCCCAAGAAGATAAATATGCAAAAGATCATATTTCTGAAACTAAAATATATCGATAAGTCGAGAGGCAGCCGTGTTAGGCTTGATTGAAGCAGTTGCTTTTATTACTTCTGCATCCCCTTTTAATGCTCCAGGTTTTCCAAACCAAGGGCATCTTTTGAAAGTTTCTCTCCAGCCCCATCTACTTTGTAGGGGGAAAAAAAAATACACCACAACCCCTCCAACCTCTAAACTAAAGTTGCTTTGTGTTTGCCTAATGAACAGTAAGGGCCGGAGCAGTTTACTGCTTCGTAATTGGTTTTCAATTGCCCCCCCTTCCCCTTTATCTTCGCAACTCACAGCATCTTTATGAAGTGCCCACAATGAAAGCAAACCCGATAAGGTCATCTCTCCTAAGGGGGGACAAGGGGACTAAATTGTGCTTGGTCAAGGACTCCATTGTAGGATGAACAAACTGACCAGCCTTCCACCCGTGTTCTCAGCCTCTCCTCCTTCTGCCATGAGGTCAGTTCATAAAAGATCTCCCGTGGTTTTCCAAAGGAAAGGGCACAGAGAGCAGGGGGATCCCAAACATTTTTGTGATAGATCAGGGGGTCGCATTTTTTTTTTCTGATCCGAGAACTGCACTTTACGTCATGAGCTGAAGGTCCTGCTCCAAAATATAACAAGTAACGGTAGGACAAAACCTAACTTTGGTTTCACTGGATTTTACATCCACATTTAATTAAAAGTAAATAGTGTTACTCGCTAGTCAAGTAACCATTTCCCCCTTCTATCCCATTAACATTGTGTTCACACAACTTGCTTAACCAGGTTACTTAGACAATCTAGCAGTGAATAGCATCAACATTGGTTAGCTTTCTTTTCTTTTCCCTTGAGTGAAGCCAAGCTGTTGGATTCTTCACTGTAAGTTGTGGACTTCGTTGATGGATCATTTGAATTTCAGGTTAAGTGCATTGAATGACCACAAGCTAAAAATTAAAATTTGCATATCCGCTTTTGGAGGAGGATGGAGTGGCATGCAGCCCTACAGACTCCAGGATTCACCTCTGGACAAATGCCATGTACGGAAGACAGTTAGCATGCTGATCATACATTTTCTCTAACTTTGTAATAGGATCTTCCATTGCATGATGGCAAGCATCACCCTTAAGACATTGGGACAGGCTGTTTAGTAATTCTTAACTATAAGCCTGTCAAGGATGAAACTTTGGCAGCTATGTGCCTCTATGTTTCAACTTGCCTTTAGATTAAGAGGGGAGATGTTACTTTCAAGTGGGTTAGAATAGAAGGAGAAGTGAAACTTCTACGATTCAGCTGAAGACTGTGAGAGCCTGAAACCTTTTCAAGGACAGCAGAACAGGTGTGAATTTGAAGCAGACGGTTCCCATAACAAAGTGAACTTGTTTATATGGACTACATAAGACGTTGGGGTTGGCTGGGAAAATTATTGTTTAAGTCTATGAATTGGTGTTGGAACCTCAGAGTTAGTTTTGCTTCGACAGTACCATGCAGTGTGTTCAATAAACAGTAAGATTTTTAGACACGGAACAAACCTGGAGTTTTATTTAGATTCTCAAGCTGGATGTTGACAAAGCCTTTGGTATCAGCATAAAATATATGGCCAAACTTTCTACTACTGCATGCATTGCTAGTGCTTCATTTCCTCTGGTGTAGGTACAAAAGACACTCCTAAATAATATTTCCCACAAATGCCAAGAAGCACTGGGCATCTGACCCATCTCTTTCCACTTAGGAAGGATTTTGATTCATCTTTTCACTTTTGCTTCCAAAAGGCAAGCAAATGTACAGGTTAGCTAGCTAAGAGTCCCAAGTGCACCAAACCATATTGACCAAAGGGATGCCAAGTGTCAAAATGGAGTGTCAAAAATGTTCTTCCCCTACAAATGGAGCTTCTCTTTCTCCACCTTATTTTTGGAATTCTTGAAAGTTTGCTGGATTTTCACCTCTTTCCCCCTCTGAAGCATTCCCAACTGGGAAGACAAGGCATAGGAGCTTCTCCACCGTTCTGTCTTCAAGCTTTATTAGAAGGATAGGAAACCAACGAAGCTGTAGAGCAGAGGAAAGGATTGTGCCATAAAATATACGAGATGTTGATGCACAGCTCTGGAGAAAGAGCCACCACCCTCCTCCCATGGACATTTCAACCACACCTTCTTCTCTTTGAAAGGGATTTCCAAAGCAAAATCTCTTTCATTCAGCAGTAGGAGAGCTGCCAGAGGAGAAAAATGCAAGGGGATTTTTCCTCTTGGCACAAGTTCCCAGCTTCCATGTACTCCTTTGAGTCCATGTTCTTCCTCCACAATCCTTTCCTCTCCATAAAGCAGAACTAGGTGTCAAAAGCCGGCCTTGTTTGTGGTTCCATACAAATGGCAGCCATTTGGCCAAGAAGCGGGGGAGAACATGATGAAGAGGTTGCCCCAGCAATCCTTACAATATAGTCATCAAGCCCTTTGGAATGACCTGGATGTACTCGAGCCTGGCGGTTGCTAAGCAACGACAAGGTCTGCCTTCCCTCCGAAGGACTCTGCAAAATAGCTTTCTGGCAGTCGCTGAAATCTGGGTGGAGATGTGCGGATATTTCTCCATTGTAACCTTAGTAGGACAAAATTAGCATGCCCAGATGAGCTTTTCCTTCTGGAGTTCATAAAATGAAACACTTTCTGGCCCATTGTTACTACTGCCAACTTCCTCACACTGGTGGCCCTGTCAATAGCTGATTTTTCTTTCCTGGGAGAAAGGGATATTCTGCCCATCAGATGCCTTCTGTTGTTAGGGGAGAAACAGTCCAAGAAAGACATTCTTGGAGATCCTGAAACAGGGATGAGTTTAGAAGGGACGGGAACCAAGGAAAGATCAGCGTTGACCTGAAATGCAGGTATTGCTCTCCATTTTCAGGACACTGAGATGACTATTTTGCCAACAAAGAAGGACAGGTTGGGGAAGAAATCCATTTCTCTTAAAATAAGGGCAAAGAGTCAGTAACTCTCCTAGTTCCCTTCAGGAAACTGTGGTGGGGTGTTGGGTTTTGTGGTTGGTTTTTTTTTTTGCAATTTCAAATAGTTTTTAGTCTGGTATTTTCTTGTTTTCAATGCACAACCAGATGAGGGTTCAAATACTCATACTCCCTGATGGGCACACCTACACTTCAAATGCAGATGAGAGTAAATCTAAAAGTCTGAAAAGGTATGTTATGAAATAATAATGTTTCCTCCCAACTTTCTTCTTTCCCAGATTGAATCTCGGCTCTACTTAAAAGATGTGTTTTTCAGTTCCAGTTTTATTGGAGCTCTCTTATAAAGTTGCAACATGTACCAAGCCGCTGAAATCAAAGTAGGGTTTGTCTTCCCATCTATTGCCCCTTCATAAATATTCAGGGTTACTAACCATAAACCAGCTCTAGTCTTGCTGTTCAGGTCACTTCATTCCCTCTTTTTATCCCAGTTTCCTTTCGTCCATTTTCTTCTTTTTAACAAGGAAGTTACCCCAGGTAATTAAGAAAGCTAGATGGGAAAAGAGAAGACAATTTATTTTATTTTATTTTTTTGCAGGAAGAACATTACACATAGACACACACAGACACAGACATACAGACACACACAGAGAGACACACAGACAGAGACACAGAGACACAGAGACAGAGACAGACACATAGACACACACACACACGCACATATATATACATTCATACACACACACATATACACACACTAATGAAGCATCCTTCCATCCTTAATTGTTACCAAGGTAATGACCCCCAAGCCAGCCATCTTTAATTAACTTTGAACAGATCTCCCGAAATGAGATTCTCAGCAAATTGCTTGCCATGTCTCTCAGACACGAAGCAACATCTGCAGATTCCACCCATTCTGGCATAATTTTCATCTGTCCTGGAGAATGTGGGAATGGTAGAATCAGGGCTTCCTTGGACAGCATGATGTTCTAAAGTCCCTTTCTGCTTTTTCTGCTAATCCTGTAAAACCAAGGCATGCTTAGGCTATATAGAAGAAGAATATCCATTTGACACCCTCTTCCTCCCCTCCCCAATTTTCCTCAATTATTCAATGTCTATGTCATGTTTTCTTCCAGGTCAAGCCTTCTCTTCTGTAATCAATCGAGTGGTGAACAGGGTTCATGGAGACCTGTTCAGCTATGAGCTTCATAGGTCAAGCAAGACCACCCTCTGCCTTTCCATTTCATCAGTGCTATCTCTAAATTTCCAAATGTCAGTTCTAAGTGAGGGGCTTGGTAGTCCAACTTCTCTGTAGACTGCCAGGTTGAGAAGATGGTTTGTTGTGATGCTTGCTTAGAGAGAGGGAGGAAAGCCACATATGGCTGCCTGGAGTTTCTTAGAAGCCAGTGGAATCCATCTATTAATATCACAAGGGTAACATGCACTAACGCAATGAGGATGCTATGAATGCTTTTGTACATAGCGCTAACAGGCATTAGCAAATCTCACTATTAAACAAAAAGAGCGAGAGTCAGTGGCTCAATCTGATGTGTACGGGAGAAGTCAGCGAGGGAAATAATGTTATTTGTACATGGTGTTCATTTGTTAATAAAATAAACGTGAGATGGGGTTGCTTTTATAAGATTCTTATTCAAAGGCTCATTCTTAAGTCTAGCACACATGCCTCTACACACCATCAATTTGTTCCTTTCATCTGCAGCACTTCCTCTCCTAGTTTTTCTCCCTCTTCCTCTCTTCACAAAAGCCTACGATAAATCCAGGCCTCCTGCTTCCTTTACAGTGAATTGAGCACTTCCTAGCTGATGTTAATGCAGAGCATTCAAAGTCTCTCTCTGTTTTTTTCTCTCTCTCTCTGCAACATGGCCACCTTTTGAATCACCCTCTCACCCTCCTCTCTCTCTCTCTCTCTCTCTCTCTCTCTCTCTCTCTCTCTCTCTCTCTCTCTCTCTCTCTCTCTCTCTCTCTCTCTCTCCCTTGAAAGCTCCATTATTAGCCCCCCCCCTGTACAAATGCCCTGTGCTTAAGTTAACCTCAGGTCTCCCCAGATCCACTCAGGAACCAAGAATCTTTGAGGAGAAAATAAAAACTTGTGGCTGCAGGGGAAAAAAAAAAATCCCTTCCTGTTTATCTATGGCAGGGGTAGTCAACCTTGGCTCTTTTATGACTCGTGGACTTCAACTCCCAGAATTCCTGAGCCAGCACTGGCTCAGGAATTCTGAGAGTTGAAGTCCACGAGTCATAAAAGAGCCAAGGTTGACTACCCCTGATCTATGGGGAAAAGAACCTGAAAAGCACCCCCTCCTTATACAGATGGAAGTATAACGTTCCCCCCCTTTTTTTTCAAAAGCATGTAAGCATTTTTAAGCATTCCTCTTTTGATTTTTACGCCTACCCTTGACCACTTCAAACAGTATCCCCCAACTGGGCACCCCTCCAGAGGAGCTAGGCATACAATATCCATTATTCCCTGCCAGCTGAGGTGTGGTGGAGGTTGTAGTCCGTCTGGGAGAAAACCATATAAGGAAGAGTTCCCTGAAGTCAACTAAAACCCAACTTCTTGACTGTTACTAGCTTTGGTGGGTCACCAAGAGCATGATCCCATATAAGAGGTTGCTGAATTCTTCTCCCAAGAAGAAGAAGAAAATCCTTCATCAGGCAAAAATCGATTTACAGGATATATTTTTTGACATATTGCCCATCAGCTAACCTGTATTATCCAGAAGACTCCGAATCTGATTGCTGTTGAAGTGGCTCCCCATTCACTCATTCATATTGTAGAAATGGTCAATCCCATCAGTTGATCTGAGTTACAGATTCACACCTCTTTGGGAATGAGTGGCTTTGCACTGTCTATAGTTGAAAATACTCATGATTGGACTGTTATCTTTCTTCTTTTCTATCTCATTTTTTTCTTCCTCACCGCAACATAAAGGGTCACTATCTGCCAAACTTAGGCCCAGAATTAGGACAAAAAGAGGAGTAAGTTTTAGTCACTCCTTTGGAATTCAGCACCATGAATTCTGGACAGCGAATTGTTAACCTCAAAGAAAAATCGATCAACTGGGGTTTCTCTAACTTTGACAATTTAAGAGCAAAACGGGAGCCTCTTCCCCATTATTAGAGAATAATGTGTTTGTGTGTGTTTGTGTGTGTGTGTTTATACACTTACCAAAACACATGGACACATATACACATAGCTACAGTTCTTTCTCATTTTCCACATGTTTTTTTCTTCCTTTCTGGAGCATTTCAGAAGTTACATAATATGTTTTGCACTAGATCATGGTATTCTGATTCTATCATGAATGTCATGATAAAAACATACAATATGATAGGGCTTAATTTTTTTAAAAAATAGCCGACACCGTTAGTTGTCTCTCACATTCCAATCTTATAATTTATATTTAACTTTTGATATCCATGAAGGGGACAAGATTCAGTGAAAATGCAAAGTTGTTAAAAATAAATCAATAAACACCTTGCTTCGGGTAGGAGAAGTTTAAGCACCTGCTTAATCCTCCAGCAGAAACCAATGGCATTTAGGGTAGGATCCTGACCCCATTTACTTTGGGGTAAGCCCTATTACCCTCAAATGGATTTACATCCCAGAAGACATGTAGGAGATTATGCTGTTAAAATATTTCATTGTGTACTTTTTGTTCTGTTATTATTATGCTACACAGACCTATTTCTGAACTCTATTATATAGAATCCAAGCTGTGCAGTTGTTGTTGTTGTCATTGTTGTTATGATTAATCTTCAATTTAATTCACAGACTGGAACTGGTGAAAACTTAACAGTTCGAGTCCTAATCTAAGAGCTACCAAGGTAGCGTCTGAATATAAAGGCAGTTCCGAGTAGGATGGTTTTTTGCTAAGTCAGGATATTCAGGTCTAATAAGTTCAAAATTTCCATTTATCTAGGCAGCCCTTTGGATATTTCTCCAAGGACTCCTATTACTATTGTACAACCATTGATTTCTTCCTCCATTTCATTGGAATTCATATTAAAACTAACTTTTATTTTTATTTCATCAGACTCATTGTGTTAAGATACACTGGATTTTTTTTTTAAGAAGGAATGCGATAAAATCCTTCACTTTGTGTCTCTTTATAGGTGATGTGTGTGCATGTGTTCATATTTAGTCAAACCCCTCTAAACGGTTTTTGCTAGTAATAATCAAATCCACGATTCCCTTCTACGTTGTAGTTAAAAGTATTTCCTTTTCTTCAATTGTAAAAAAAAAAAAACCAAACCTTTAAATCCTTTCAACACCATATGTGCTTTCAGGCTAAAATTAGATTTTCCCTCCTACTCAATATATATGTTTGTCACTGAAAAATAACAACTGTTGATTTGTTCACTGCTGTTAGTTTGTTTTGTTCTATGCAGGGAATGTAATTGTTTCCAACCAGTTGTAATTTCCAGAGTTAACGAAAGCAACCATATTCTGGCTCTTGTGTAGGCGTCTTACTTCCTAGCTGGTGAGCTTTAAGAACGATTTTGTAAACGTTAGTCCGAATCCTCCCCCTCCCCGTTTCCGGTGTGTGTTTGTGGTCTTCATAAATCAGTACCACTACTGTTCTGTTGACATATAAGCGTTCGTTATACAATTTATCCGGGCTGTGGATACATTTTTTGCTTAGTTTCCCTTCTGTTCTCATTCCACGCTCAGCCTTTTTCCCCGAACTGGATTGTAAATTCATCGGGGCAGCTTCAGGGACCCTGAACCTGACTTGGGTTTAAAAGAAATAATTAGCTCGAAACGAGGCAGAAATAAGCCAGGATGAAACGCCGTGTCTAAATGTGGGGAAACAAAGAAGATAGGAAAGTCTTTGCAGCCTGGTCACAGGGCGTGTACAAATCAGGAAAAACATTTTGCTAGGTTCCCACGCGTTCCTTCGGTTTTACGAGTCGGTGGTTTAGCAGGCTGCGCAACTCCAGAAGTTTGATTAGGGTTAGGGTTCCGGATACTGTGCGAATCCAGACAAATGGGATAGTTCAGTAGCCAGATCAGACAAGTGCGTATGAACGTCCCTAGTTTTGCAGCGTGTGTGGGTCTCTCCGCTTTCTCGTCGATCCGCCCCATCTTTCCTCTCTCTCTCTCTCTCTCTCTCTCTCTCTCTCTCTCTCTCTCTCTCTCTCTCTCTCTCTCTCTCTCTCTCTCTCTCTCTCTCTCTCTCTCTCTCTCTCTCTCTCTCTCTCTCTCTCTCTCTCTCTCTCTCTCTCTCTCTCTCTCTCTCTCTCTCTCTCTCTCTCTCTCTTTCTCTCTCTTTCTCTCTCTCTCTCTCTC
>NW_015386672.1:240340-242980 GCF_001527695.2 Protobothrops mucrosquamatus | reverse complement strand
AAGGGAAGGAATTTTAGAAATAATCAGGACAGGATCAGTTCAATATTTGAATGAAAAACCTCCCCGGGGGCAACCCCAGAGCGGCAGGCTAGACCATTCTCCCCACCATCTCCATCTCTCTTTATTGCAGAAGAATAACAAAATAATAGATTTGGAAGGGTTCTTGGAGGTCTTCTAGTCCAACCCACCCACCCCCAACCCCCCAGCCCGCTCAAACAGGAAACAACGGCAAACCATTTTTTGTACTGGTTTCAAACAAGCAACAGAACCAGCCTGTGACTATGAAGTCAGTACTGGCTGGAACGGAAGGAAGAAACTTTATTATACAGAGGAAATGAGGGCAGGGGAAGGTAGCCCCTCAAATAAGCCTTCTGGGATGAGTAGTCGGGGGCAAGCCAGCCTGGAAGAGCAGGGTCCGTACCTTTTAAACCTGGCCTGACTTCCGAGCCTGTTTTTTTTTTTTTAACGAAACGGGGCAGGCGTTTAAATCAATCACACAACCTCCAGCTGCGCCCTCCCAAGACTGCGAATCTGGCTGCTGCACCGTTATTCTAGACCCGCAGGAAGAAACCAGGAGAATGTAAGGCCTGGAGAAATAATCAATAAAATCAATAAAATCAATAAATAAAATAAATCAGATTTTGCAAGTTGCGTGTTCAATTGTCCCTGGTTCAAGATGCGCGAGCGCAGCCGACGAACGGTGGGAGCTACGCCTTCAAGATCATTTGAAAGTCGATCAACTGGATTGTTTACAATCCGGGACCCCCAGCGAAAACGGGGTTCAGAGGCTGTGATTTCTTCTCCCCCGGTTTATTCGGGGGGGGGGGCAGAAAGAGTCCTTCAGCGCCGAGCAAGCAATTCACACATACACACACACACACACACACACACACACACACACACACACCTCCACCAGTGGAGAAAGGAGAGGGGGAGTGAATGGGCGCGTCCTGGACTGTACCATCGTAACCGTGGGGGTGGGGGCGCCTCAGCCTTACTTACAATTCGTTCCCAGGAACTCTGATGGGCTTGAAAAGTTCGCTTTGGGTTAACCCATGGGGGGAAAAAAAGAATGATTCCCACGTGACCTACCTACGTGTAGAACACGTGTAGAACCGACAGCGATGCTAGCCTTCAATCGTTTCCTTCTCGGCTGGGGCTGGAGGAATGTCTACCTATCTCCTTGAACGAGTGAAGGCTTGCGGGAGGGAATTAAGAAATGTCTTCTATTCCACATCCCAGATTATTTCCAGATGAAATAATGTTGTGTGTTTCATTCCTCTAAGCTGGAAGCTGGTTCTATCCAAGCTAGACTCTCCCTCATTTAACTCAGTCTAGCTGACAGCCAAGCATTTGTCTGGGACTCAACTAGGACCACTTGCCCTCCCCCATACTGTCCTTTCCTTCACAGCTGGGATCCTCTTAGTTNTCTATCTATCTATCTATCTATCTATCTATCTATCTATCTATCTATCTATCTATCTATCTATCTATCTTTCTCTTTCTCTTTCTCTTTCTCTTTCTCTTTCTCCCTCTCCCTCTCCCTCTCCCTCTCCCTCTCCCTCTCTTTCTCTCGCTGTGTCTATCTGTGTCCTTGCACACCTAGATGAAACACACCGCTCTTTTCAAATACTCAGCAAGAAATAGAGCTACGCATTTTTTTTATTCCCCAACATCACCGTTTTATCTTGGTTAACGAGGACACAAAACAGAACAATTGCGCACTGCACTGTAAGAGGAATGAATTTGAAGGAAACGTTGTTCAGGTCCCTACTTCTCCAGAGCTGTAACCATTGAACTACTTCCTCTTACAGAACCCTGCAGACCCCCAAACTTCCCTCGGTTTGGAGATCCCTCGCTGACATAATTCCCGTGCAACTTTTCTTAACTTACAATCTCTATCTAGGTGGAGCTATAGTTTCCATGGGGACGGCGAGAAGTTTAGTCCGGAGCATCTGGACGCCTGCCATTTGAGCAAAGCTGTTCCAAAGTAGAATTTTAACTCGTCTCTTCCGTTTGGTTTGAGGGAGTGGAGGGCCGGGCTCCGTGGGAAACTGTCCTGCTGTCAATCAAGCCACGAGGATCCTCACTAGATGCTCACCGCCCTTTTCATAGGCAAAGGTTGTCGCATGATATGTAGACCGTTTCATGAGGATAACTTTCAGTATAATATGAATGTTTTATTCGGTCAGGCAGGAGACTCGTATTGAAAATGCATCTCTTTCGTGGAAGGAAGGGACCTGGAATAGATACGACCACCAGTTGTTTAAAAAACGGGACAGCCATTTGTCCGAAATGGTATAGGGTTTCCTGCCTGAGCAGGGGGTTGGACTAGATGACCTCCAAGGTCCCTTCCAACTTTAATAATAATAATAATAATAATAATAATAATAATGATGATGATGATGATGATGATGATGATGATGATGATGATGATGATGATAATAATAATAATAATAATAATAATAATAATAATAATAATAATAATAATAATAATAATAATAATAATAATAATAATAATCTGGGACAGCGTTTGCAAGAGGAAGCCGTGGAGGATTGTAGAATACAGAAGAGGGAGAGAATCATTTGCCCTTACTTCAGGGAGGGGATCACGCTGCATAACCAATTCACTTATGGAAC
>NW_015386672.1:234327-237701 GCF_001527695.2 Protobothrops mucrosquamatus | reverse complement strand
TTCCACATCCCAGATTATTTCCAGATGAAATAATGTTGTGTGTTTCATTCCTCTAAGCTGGAAGCTGGTTCTATCCAAGCTAGACTCTCCCTCATTTAACTCAGTCTAGCTGACAGCCAAGCATTTGTCTGGGACTCAACTAGGACCACTTGCCCTCCCCCATACTGTCCTTTCCTTCACAGCTGGGATCCTCTTAGTTTCGCACCCAATTCACCCAACAGAGAGGAAGACCTGTTAAAATATGATGCATAGGCTGGGTAGCAGGCTAGGATCCCATCATGGGGGCCACAAATTACTGGTTTGTTTGTTTATTCTTTCCTCCCTGTCTCGCTTACTTTGGCCATGTCTTACTTTGGCCATGTCGTGTGCGTGTGCGTGGGAATTCACTGGAGAAAGCAATTGTGTTTGGAAGAGTCAGCGGTAAAAGGAAACCAGGCCATCAAAGAACAGGGTGGCTGGACACCCTCAAAGCTGACACTCACCAGAGCATAGAAAAACCTGAAGAAGTAGGGCAAGATCCATGATCGGAAGACATGGAGAGAGCTGGCCCACAGATTCTCCGAGAGTCGCGACTCAACTCAATGGATTAACATCATCCCCATCCTTCTTCCCAACAGCCTCTATCCCATCTTAGCTGGTGGCAAGCATTTGGCTGGCTTTGCTGGGCTTAGACGCTAAGCAAAGTCAACATCCGGTTTGGAGACCACTAGGAAACCTCACTGGAGAAGAGCCCAATGCTGGGAAAGATGGAGGGCAATAGAAGAAAGGGACGATGGAGAATGAGGTGGCTGGATGGAGTCACTGAAGCAGGAGGCCTGAGCTTCAATGGACTCCAGAAGATGGTAGAGGACAGGAAGGCCTGGAGGAACGTTGTCCATGGGGGTCGGACATGACTTTGCAACTAACAACAACAGGAAACCTCACGTCTCTATCATAAATGGGGAAGGTGAGCCCACATCCCAGAAGCAGGTCTTTTGGAAACTGCCAAGATTATGACTGTGAAGTGACCCAATTTTTATCCCAATTTGACAGGGACTTTCCTTTTTTTTTTCTCTCTCTCTCTCTCCTCTCCTTCCATCCCAAGAACCAGATAATCATTCCAAACCAAAACAAATCAAGGCAGAATGGGAACGGGTTAAAACATCATGTTAGACTAAAAAAAAAAAGGGGGGGGCATCTTGCACAAACCTCTTTCCCTTCTCCTTCAGTTTGATAAAAGAAAAGCCCACCGATTCCTCCCAAGAGTGTTTTGGTGGACCAGTTTCAGACGGATAGAAAGGCCAGTCTCAGAGAGTAACAAGGTCTGCACAATATTTTATACCCCTTCCAGCAAGAAAAGACAATCAAGGCCGCTTCCTGTAAAGAGAGTTCCCACCGTTTGGGGAATCAGCTAGAAAAACAATACTCCTTTTAGAGAAATGGCAAGGCCAAATTTTAATGCACCATAATTGTGAGTGCTGCAGTTCTCCCAGACACAAGAAGTTGCTTAGCAAGTCAGATCTGTGATCCATTGTCAGGCTGGCAGCAGCTTCCCAAGGTCACAGTGCAAAGGTTTTCTCTGCCTTAGCTGAAAATACCGTGTATTAAACCTGATTCCTTGTGCAATTCACAACGTGAGTATGTTGTTTGGCACTCTGCAGCTAAGCTGCTGGATAGCTATTCCCTTCTGTTGTATTTCCCACGGCTCTGCCATCATTTCTCCTTAAAAGGCTCCCCACCCCCCTCCCCTAGTCCAATCGGAGGAAAGAAAATAAAAAAGTTCAGAAAAATGGCAGTGAGGATTTTAAATCTGGACTTTCCTGGAATTCTGCATGTGCCGCAAGGCATTTTCAGTAAGGCTGATCACGTTAGGTTGGACAATGTACGGATGGTGTTTTATAAATGGTGTGCTGCAGCTGACAAAAAAAGCCCAAGGCTCCATTAACAGAGGGATAGAATCAAGATCACGTGAAGTATTAATACCACTTTATAATGCCTTGGTACAATCACACTTGGAATACGGCATCCAGTTTGGGTCACCAAGATGTAAAAAAGATGCTGAGACTCTAGAAAGAGTACAGAGAAGAGCAACAAAGATGATCTGGGGACTGGAGGCTAAAACATATGAAGAACAGTTGCTGGAATTGGTTATGTCTAGTTTAATGAAGAGAAGGACCAGGGGGGACAGGATAGCAGTCTTCCAATATCTCAGGGGCTGCCACAAAGAAGAGGGAGTCAAGCTGTTCTCCAAAGCACCTGAAGGCAGGAGAAGAAGCAAAGGATGGAGACCAATCAAGGAGAGAAGCAACCTAGAACTAAGGAGAAACTTCCTGGCAGTCAGAACAATTAATCTGTAGAATGACTTGCCTCCAGAAGCTGTGAGTGCTCCATCACTGGAAGTTTTTAAGAAGAGACTGAACAACCATTTGTCTGGAATGGTATAGGGTCTCCTGCCTGAGCAAGGGGTTGGACTAGATGACCTCCAAGGTCCCTTCCAACTCTGTTATTCTGGGTCAATGCTTTTTCTCTGCACACAGGAGCAAACCTTGCCAGGTTTTATGGAACACTTTCAGCACCCTTTCCCAACTGCTGCTGCTACACTCAGGATTTCTTAGGAAGAGCCAACAGACTGGGCTGGGG
This sequence comes from Protobothrops mucrosquamatus, assembly GCF_001527695.2. Lineage (NCBI taxonomy): Eukaryota > Metazoa > Chordata > Lepidosauria > Squamata > Viperidae > Protobothrops > Protobothrops mucrosquamatus. Next base: position 235,082 of record NW_015386672.1, on the reverse strand, counting down.
AAGTGGGGAAGTGTACGTGTTCACTTTGAGAGCGAGCAACTAAATTTCCCAGTAAAAAAAAATGAGAATAAAGGCTATCTTATCTTAACTCCGACCACTGCGATTTAGGGATGAAACTTTTCTCTTGAATTGGTTGAGCCACCTTTTCTTAGCTTTGGAGATGGGGGGATGGGTGGCTGGCTGAAAACGTCTCTCTCTCTCTCCCTCTCTCTTTCTTTCCCCCCCCCCCCTCTCTCTCTCTCTCTCTCTCTCTCTCTCTCTCTCTCTCTCTCTCTCTCTCTCTCTCTCTCTCTCTTAGGAATCAAAGATGGTTTGTTTGCCTAATCCAACTGGGGGTCTTGGGAGCCAGAAAATAAGGCCATTATGCCGACTGGATCTCAAGCTCTCCAGGCCAGCCTGATTCAGCTTCATCTCCCTTAAGGGGCTGAGTCCACCCCCTTGTGGAGCCCCGGAGGGAGAGGGATCAAATGCAATCACGTTAGGAGGTGCTGGCTAAGGAAAGCGCCTTCTCAGTGGTGCAACATGCCAATCAACTGGCAGGGCAGAAAAGCCTGCTGGTTCCTCTCATTATCAACTCTAAACAGGTGGCTTCTGAACATCAGACTGGAGGGGCAGCTAACAAAGAAATGCACTCAACAAATACATGCATTCACACACTGCAAGCCCCCTTGCTCACACTCTGCACAGTGAATAATAAAGAAGAAATGAGTTGTATTAATGGCAACAAGCCAACATCCTCTTCCTTCCTTCCTTCC
>NW_015386672.1:204042-233655 GCF_001527695.2 Protobothrops mucrosquamatus | reverse complement strand
GGTTCCTCTCATTATCAACTCTAAACAGGTGGCTTCTGAACATCAGACTGGAGGGGCAGCTAACAAAGAAATGCACTCAACAAATACATGCATTCACACACTGCAAGCCCCCTTGCTCACACTCTGCACAGTGAATAATAAAGAAGAAATGAGTTGTATTAATGGCAACAAGCCAACATCCTCTTCCTTCCTTCCTTCCCTTCCCTTCCCTCCCTCCCTCCCTTCCTTCCCTCCTTCTCCTTCCTTCCTTTACTCCCTCCTTCTCCTTCCTTCCTCCCTTCCCTCCTTCCTTCCTTCCCTCCTTCCTTCCTCCCTTTTCCTCCCTTCCCTTCTCTTCCTTCCCTCCCTCCTTCCTTCCTTCTTTCCTTCCTTTCCTTCTTCCTTCCTTCCCTCTCTCCCTCTCCTTCCTTCCTTCCTTCCTTCCTTCCTTCCTTCTTTCCCTCCTTCTCCTTCCTTCCTTCCTTCTTTCCCTTCTTCTCCTTCCTTCTTTCCTTCCTTCCTTTCTTCCCTCCCTCTCCTTCCTTCCTTCCCTCCCTCTCCTTCCTTCCTTCCTTCCCTCCCTTTCCTTCCTTCCTTCCTTCCTTCCTTCTTTTCACCATTCCTTCTTTTTGTCCCATTCTTACCAACTTGAAATACAGTATATTGCTTGACAATATCACCAGGTTGGGCAGTACCTACGATTGTGCTAAATCTAAAGTGAAAACCATTCATAAAGAGGACTTTGAAGATTGAAACCTGCGAATAGGAAGCCATTATCAATTAGTACAGATCTTTGGATATGAGGGTAATGCAATTGCATCGCATGGCAGCCACCTTTGCTGTAGTTTGCATGAACAGTAACTTCTAGATAGTCCTCAAAAAAAAAAAAAACCTTAAAGGATCACGTTTCACGCATCCCATACCTTACCCGTAGCATTTATGTCCAAAACAAAATCAGGATAAGAGAATAAAGATCATTTAATTTTGCAATTAAAGTATTAGCTTAGGACTGTGAAGACCCAGTTCAAACCTACCCCGGGCCACTTAATCTCTCTGTGTCCCTTTAAACTAGTAAGAAACCAACCAATTCTAGACAGACGTTGTTCAGGGGAAACGCTGGAGGAAGAAGGAAAGAGAGAATATGATGAAGCATTTGAGGTTATTAGGCAAATCAGATACCTTGAATTATCTCAGCAGTTAGCTATGTGACAAGGTCAGTGCCGTGTTTTTTTGTTTAAAATAATAATAGGCTAGAAGTGTAATGAGCATGGTATAAATGGACCGTGGGAATAACACGAATTCCAAGATGTGTCTTTATAACAGTTGTACAGACAGAGTGCTGTTGTTTGGGGGAAGAAGTGCTGTTTCCTTTAAAGAAAAAAAAAGAGGAGGGAAGAAGGAAGGCGTTAAAAATAATGTAGCAGTCATTTTTTTTATTTCTAGGGGGGGAGTAGCATTAATGGAACTTTTTGCCATCAGTGTCTAAAAGGAAATTTCTCTCTCTCACTCTTTCTTTCCCTCCCTCCCTCCTTCCCTCCCTCCCCTTTCTTTCTTTCTGTCTGTCTGTCTGTCTGTCTGTCTTTCTTTCTTTCTTTCTCTTTCTTTCTTTCTTTCTTTCTTTCTTTCTTTCTTTCTTTCTTTCTTTCTTTCTTTCTTTCTTTCTTTCTTTCTTTCTTTCTCTTTCTCTCTCTCTCCCCTTCCCACTTCCTGTTGATAATGCTAGAATTGAATTGAGTCTATTCCCGTAAATTTCCTTTGAAATTCTTCCCAGCAAACTGAAGGTCCCATTTGCAGTGTCTGCAAATGTTTGTATTTGCCAAATACTGTTTCAAGTGCTATTCAATACTTTGCTTGGATCTTAGATTTTTAAGATCAGATGAAAGCCACAAGACTGGGGAGGGGAAACAGTAAACCTCCAACCTGGGCCCTCGACTTCCTTACATTTTGAGCCTAGGTGTAGCAAGCAAACTGTACAAGCCAGTTTTAAAGGTACTTGCAGAAAGTGTGTTTTGCTCTATTTGCTGACTCTTTCTCAGGGGAATTTTCCTCTGGAATCAAATCATAAATCTGTATAATGCCATTTTTTTCTGAGAGGATAAAAGTATAACTATGGGCCTACCGAGAGGTGGGAGGAATAACAATTACTGGTTTAAAATTAATATATTTCAAGATTTCATAACCCACCGGACTTTTACAGAGCAGTTCTCAATTATATTCAGTGGAGATCTTAATATTGGCTTAAGGGCTGTAAATTATATTCCGTTTAAATTCTACCTTTCTTCCAGACTTGATATGTTGATTTAATTATAGTTTTCCCCCCCCCCCCCATTCACAGCCCGACCAGACTAACTTCTGCTTAGGTTCTGCAGTACGTTCCTATATTGGTCAGATCCCTAAAATAGTCTAAGAAAGAGAAAAGATGCAGTTTCATTCTCTCTCGTTTTTTTGCAAGTTATAGAGCCAAGGATGGGTAGTGAAAGTATTAAATTATGAAAATATCCTTTTCATGTTTAATCTCAGTCCCTGAAAAACGCACTAGATGGGGGGATTTAAAAAGTGGATTTTTTAAGGTGACCACTGAAGTCCTGAATCTGAAATCTCTGGTATCCCTGCCAGTGAATTGCAGATTTGAGTAAATTTTACTTTTTTATTTATGTCTGTAAAGGGGAGGGGGGAGGAATGCATATGTTTACTTTCACTTGAAGATTACGACTCAGTGTTTTCCCTCCAGGGGAACAGAATCTCCACAGTACTCACCCTCTATCACCCATCCACATTCTCCCCTCTTTGGGGCTTATTTCAGGATTCTGGGCTGGGTGCATTTCAGCAAATAAAAGAGCATTAAAACACGCTTAAGCTCACCCATCTCTCTGAAAGAACTTGCAGAAAATAGCAAGTCAGTGAGTGATTTAGGATTTTTGCCAGTCTGAAAGACAGTTGAGGAATATTAGCTTCCATTGCATTGTTTAGAAATCAATTGTCTGAATTGTTGGGAGATGAAGTGGGCAAAGGTTTTTGTGTGTGTGTTTTTTTTAAATTCCTTTGCAGGCCCTGAGCCATGAATCAACACAAAAGACAAAAACTAACTTAACGCTATGCCAAAACTTGGTTTCTAATTTTCTTGATTTTTCCCCCCCTTGCAAAAGGGGGATATGTCTGGTGTTTTTTTTTTCAATCTGCAGTGGGGGATTTTTGACTATTATTTTTCCAAACCACCCAGAGACATGGGAAGTGTGTGTGTATGGGGATATACACATTTAAACAACAACACAGTAATAAAAGTGTGCTGATTTAAATTTGTCTTTCCACATTTTCCATCCAGCCACCTCCCAGGTATTTCTCAAATAGGGCCTAAAGCTTTGGAGAGAGGAAAAAAAAAATCTTTTGCTTCCCTCGTCTGGGATTCAAGGAAAGCAGGGGGAATGGCCCATTGTCAGAGAATTGTCAATTGCTGCACAGGTGATGGTGCACTGGAAAAGAGGACATGCAAATCTTTGCAGAAAGTGAATTTTGGAACCTGAGTCTTCTTCCAGTAAGTGTTTGTGGAACTATAGCAAAGTATAGGCAGTATCGCTCTGTGGTCCCTACCCAGCTCTCCACTTTTACATGTCAAAAGCTATCTAATGTTCTGTTGTATGTACTATATTTACATATTTACTTTTCTAAATACTCAAACAATCTATGTTTACATATTTACATCTCCAGCTTTCTGGAGATCTCAGACTTCCATGACCGAAGGGGCAAATGGTGGGCACCTGAGTGCATTCACGGGTGTTTAGTTGCTGTTCTACTTCAAAATACCTATGAATACCCATTCCTCTCTGTATGAGGATTAAAGCAAGCAAGCTATATGGAAAATTGCAGTTCAGCACTATGATGTTAACCAGTTAATGTATTTTTATAGTGCTTCACATGTAGTCCACCTTGAAGCAGTTCATGAAACAAAATCAGAATGCAACCCTAAAATTACAATCAGTGTAAATATATATATATAAATAATGTCTCCGTTTGCAGTATAGGGGGGAGAGATATAATCACTGGGGAAGTCAATATGGTTCCCGTAGATAGGAATCTATATCTGTACAAAACTTGTATTTGTCTAAAATAGTTTTGGCACAAAGAGATTTAATTTCAGCTTGTCACCTATTAAAAAAAAATACCCAGTGCATCTGTTGGCTTGGTCCAACAATTCACAAAGCAACCTTAACACATCGGAAAGGAGTTCCATGAATTGCTGAAGGTTCCAAGCATTTGATTAGCTTCTGCGTTAACCTGCATGTTAGGGTAAAAAATATTTACTCTTCTAAATACTCAAACAATCTATGTTTACATGTATTTCAATGATATCTTCACATGTCATAGCATGCTGGGCTCCAGAATTTATTTATGAACGGCAATAGTTTGTAAATCAGATGATAGATGATAGATAGATAGATAGATAGATAGATAGATAGATAGATAGATAGATAGATAGATAGATAGATAGATAGATGGTGGGTGGATGGGTGGATGGATAGGTAGGTAGGTAAACAGACAGACAGACAGATAATGGATGATAAATAGGATAGATAGATAGATAGATAGATAGATAGATAGATAGATAGATAGATAGATAGATAGATAGATATAGACAGACAGACAGACAGACAGACAGACAGACAGATAGATAATGGATGATAAATAGATTAGATAGATAGATAGATAGATAGATAGATAGATAGATAGATAGATAGATAGATAGATAGATAGAAGATATAACATTCTGAATGCCTTTTCAAGCTGGTATTTGCCCTGTATTTTATCTGTATTTTCATAGGTATCCATTTGCTGTTTGGCTAACTGAGACCATCGTTTTGGAAAGCAAAACTATTTCAAAATGCAGATGGAAGGCAAATGAATGAATGAATAAATAAATATATTTCCCCTCGCCTCCAAGTTGAAAGCCCCCAGCTCTGAGAAAACAATCATGACAAGGATCCATTTCCCCCCCCCCAAGGACAATCTCAAGGACAGTCTGCCATGGGGCTTGCCCTTGGACTCCTGGCTGGGCCTGATGGGGGCCCAAGTGGAAAACTGTGTCCCTATCAAGGAATGAGAAAACGAGTAGAATTAATGGTTGGGCTCTGAACAAAAACCCAAAGGGAGGCAGAGAGGCTGAGAAGCTCAATTTTTTTTGGCCTCAGCATCACACCAGAAGTCCTGTGTCATCTTGCTGTGCCAAGCTCCACCGTCTCCCTAAGCAGTTATTTGATTTGGCTGCATCCTGTAGAGTCGGGAAGTAGATTTTTTTCCCCAAAAAAACCTTTCCCCTTTTTCTCTAGAGGAGGGGGCTTGACCTGAAAGGGCTCAATAGCTGCGAATACTATTCTAAATATCAGGGAAGTACAATTTATTTAGAGGATGAAAAACAACTTTCTTCTTATCAGAGTGCCTTACAGCCTGCAAGGCAGGGTAAAGCCTAAACCAAACTCCAAAAGGAGCGCAAATAAAGCAGCTGGGGACTTAAGATATATTAAATTACCCTGATTAGGAATTTAGGCAAGGGTGGAGGTGGCTGAAAAAGCAAAAGAGAGAGACGGGCATTAAGGGAAGCTATTCACTGCTAGGAATCAAGGTCAGGAGGTTATAGGAGTTCACAGGAGCTGCCTCCATTCTTATGTTAAGAGTGGGAATGGAAGAAGTCCTTGGCAATCTTTTGGGGCAGGGCCAGAGAGGTACTCTAGCTAATTGCCAAGTGGTTCCTGCCAGTGGCTCAAAGAAGGCACTTCTAAAAAGTCGGGGGAGATCAGATTCAAAGACAGAGGCTGGGGGGGAAGCGGGTGGCAGAGGTAACTTTTAAGACAACTCCACATTTCCCAGAGTTTGGAGCACTGAACTGGATCTCATGTCCAGGCAATAAAGAAAAGGAATGGTTTTTTGTTGTTGTTGTTTAGATGCTGAGTAGAAAGCTATTTTTTTAAAGGTTGTGAGCAACAACACTTTGCAGAAAAGAAAAACAACACGCAAGAACAAAAAAAAAGAGTTTTCTTTTTAAAAAGCCTAAGGCAAAACAAAGAAAAGGAAAAAAAGAGGGGAAAGCAATTTTCATTTAATTTGGGAGAGCACATAAACAGTGTTTTTAGCTTGACGAAGGTGTACCCTATCTGAAACCTCAAAAAAGACATTCGTACAAAAGAAATCTACTTGGAATGACTGTTGATGGAACTGAAAAATAGAAATCAAATAAATAGCCAACATTTCTTCATTTAAAACATTCTTCTTCCAGGTTTTTGCTGCTCTTAATTTTGGACGTTCCTGCTGTTTCCCATATTTTTAAGTATTCTTGCAAAACATGTATGTAGATTTCCAATATTTTGTTATTTCTGGTAAATCTAGCAGCAAAGAATAAGAAATGAATGTCTTTTTTGTACTGAACAAGGTTTTATGTCCTGGGAAAAATAGTTTAACAAAAAAACCACAACAGCGATAATTATTAAAGGCGATTGTAGGATTTCCCCCAGTTTATAAAAACCTTTCAATTAAAACAAATAGCAAAACGTTCATTGCTGGCAGAGATATTTATCAATTAGTTTGCAACCTTTTCAACAAGATTTGATCAAGATGGTGCAAATGTAAGGGTGGGTAATACTGTTGTGAATGATTTTTACAATAAATTTGGGGTGACTCATAGAAATGTATTGTAAAGCTAAGTCAAAGTTCAGATCCTCAAATTTTCTTCCCATTTAAAGACATTCAGTAGCGTCTGTTATATTTAAGAATTGTATATAATATTGGAGATATTCCTTTGATTTGAAATAATGCAGCTAGACCCTTCAGACAGTGTTAACATTCTTAATAGGATTTTATGACTTTAAGAAGAAATGATTGCTTTCTGTCTCATTTGAAACGATTCAGACCAGTTATTAAAACAGCCACCAACTGACCATTTGCTTTATAAAAGTATGTTCAGTAAAATTTTGAGTCTTGTTAATTTTCTAAAGTTTTGTCCCAATATTTAAAAAGTCTCTGGTTTTATCTATCTATCTATCTATCTATCTATCTATCTATCTATCTATCTATCTATCTATCTATCTATCTATCTATCTATCTATCTATCCATCCATCCATCCATCCATCCATCCATCCATCCATCCATCCATCTATCAATCATCTATCTATCTATCTACAGTATCTATCTATCCATTTATCTATCTATCTATCTATCAATCAATCAATCAATCATCTATCTATCTATCTATCTATCTATCATCTATATCTATCTATCTATCATCTACCTATCTATCTATCTATCTATCTATCTATCTATCTATCTATCTATCTATCTATCTATCATCTATCTATCTATCTATCATCTCTATCACTATCTCTCTATCTCTATCTATCTATCTATCATCTATCTATCTATCTATCTATCTATCTATCATCTCTATCACTATCTCTCTATATCTATCTATCTATCATCTATCTATCTATCATCTATCTATCTATCTATCTATCTATCTATCTATCTATCTATCTCCATTCATCCATCATCCATCCACCCTCCCATCCACCCATCCCTATCCATCCATCCCTATTCATCCATCCATCCATCATCTATACATACATACATACATACATACATACATACATACATACATACATACGTACATCCAAGTACTTGGGGAAATTTTTCAAATGAGAATTGTCTTGAGCTTTCTTGCTGAACACAGCAGAGAATAGTTCGTTTCATTTTCTGACATTCACCTTTTCATCATTCCCAGATCTTCCTTGCTGCTCTCATGAAAAAAATTCTACGGGAGGAATTATCACCTGAAGCGTGCTATGGGAATTTAAATGGAAGTTTGTGATGCTAAGAGGGCTGGAGAATTGGACAGAATATTCCACAATGGAAAGATACTCATCTCCAACTTTCAGCCCTTTTGAATTCCAGAACATCTAACTGTGCCCAACTCGTATTCTTCGAAAGCAATTCTAAAAGCATAAATGCTCTTTCCTCAAACTGAATGATTCCTGGCAGAATAATGCAGGAGAGTTTGGGTTTTGTTTTTTTGTTTTTTTGTAAGGTTTTTTTGGGGACAGCACTGATTTATTCATATCTTTACATTTCTTTGAGCAGGAAAATTGGCGGGTTTTCCAACAAGCGTTCCTTCTTTCAAAGGTATACCTTGTAGCTTATGGCTTGATTTTTCTCTGGTTAGTTTGAATAGGATGAGTCACCATTCTGATCCTCATAAGCCTTCAGTTCAGTCTATTATATATATTTTTTCCTTTAAAAACAGTGTACGTTACAGTATAAGCGTGAGAACACTGTGTAAAATCTCTCAAGAACATTCCCCACTCCCGCCCACCTTTAGGAGGTTTTGTTAACCTTTAGACCAGCACAAATCTCATCTTTTCTTCTCCCTCTGGAAAATGCTATTTTCTTGTCATTCCCCCACCCCCCTTCCAAAATCAGTGGGTCTGCTTTAAGAATAACAAAATGGGGATCCACCCCATTAATAACTCAGCACCTGGGTTATTATAGCTCTTTTCATTTGCTCAGGAGCTAAAAGCAGGCGAGTCTGGAATCAGAAGGAAGATACCAATCTGTACATTTGGTGCAGATCCGCCACAGATTTAAGGCTCCACCGGCTAGACCCCTCCCCTCCCCTCCCCCCCAATTAAGAGACACACATATTTTTAAAAATAACTCCTGGAGATGTGTTGCATCCTTCTTGCTCTCTTTGTAAAGGTGCCAAGTGCAATTACAGTTTTGCTCTGCCCTGGATCCAATCTTTTTTTTTTTTTTTTTTAAAAGAGGATGACAGAAGCACCAAGATATACAAGGAAAAGACACAAAGGGGTGGAACGCCAGGTGCATGCAACAACCCAGAGTCCTGGTAACACCATTGTCACCAAGCACTGATGCCCCTGGTCCTACTCTGAATAATTGCATTTAACGTCCCATTCAGATGGGCTCATCCCAAAGGAACTTTTCAGGATTGTAAAAGGAAACCAGGCCATCAAAGAACACAGAGGTTAGACACCATCGAGGCCGACACCAGCCACAGCATATGGAAAAACTCAAAGAAGTGGTGCAAGATCAAAAGACACGGAGAAACCTGGCCCATAGGAGACCCTACACCAGTTGTCTGAAATGGTATAGGATAGGGTCTCCTGCTGGAGCAGGGGGGGGGGTTGGACTAGAAGATCTCCAAGGCCCTTTCCAACTCTATTATTCTATGTTCTATAGAGTTATCAAGAGTCAGACATGGCTGAATGGATACCATCATCATCCTTCTTTCTGGGCACCCCTACATTGCCAAGATCATCATTATTTAGATCTATAGCTGCTCCAAGAGCTCCAGGGAACATCCCTAGTGATTCTCTCCTCCAATATATTCTCACAACCCTGTGAGGTAGGCTGGGCTGAGAGTGACTGGCCTAAAGTCACCCAGGAAGCTCCAACGTTTGAGTAGGAGGGGGCGGGACCAGGATGTTTTGGCCTCTACTATAGCTTCTTAAATCTCGACATCAGACTGCGGCTTTTGGACCAGTCGAATCCCCGAGGAGCTCTTAAAAGTCGTGATTGTCCCCAGAGATGCTTTTCCAAAAGGCAACTAGACTTTCTGGGGGGGGGGGGTTCCCTTGAAAAATGTTTCGCTTCTCATCCAAGAAGCTTCTTCAGTTCTAACTTGAATTCTAACGAAGCAGGAACCGAAGAAGCTTCTTGGCTGAGAAGTGACATGTTTTCAAAGGGAAAAAAATAAATAAAACCAAGAACGTCCAATTGCCTTTTGGAAAAGCACCTTGACCTGGTTGATTGAGGCTCTTTTTTACACTGCCACGGGACAATCCTCTACCTTGGCCACTGGTGGGCAGCTTCTCCTTCAGAAACGCTCAGTGAAAACCACCGAGCCACAGTGCAGTTACTTAGCAGTATCCTCCCACACCTCTTTTATTTGTTTAAGCCTTCTCTGGCAAGATTAGAACAAGACATTGTCTGGCTTTTTGCAGGCCCATTCATCCCTGGGAGACAAGCAGAAAACCAGGGAAGAACAGCTAAATGGAAACAAGTCATCAGCCTGATCCTTGGGACACCCTCCCACCTACAGGCTATCAAAACATGACTGCAGCCAATGCCAGCCCTTCTGGAGGAAGTCAATGCCATGTAGGCCAGTACTGCTTTTATTGTAAAGCTATAGTAACAGAACCTTCCAATCTGAATGAGTGTCTGCCTCCTTCCTTTTGATTTTTGAGAACTTGTCTGAGACATTCACTCAGATTCCAGTTCTGGTCCAGATCAGTGGTGGGATTCAGCTGGGTTTGCACCACTTTGGCAGAACCGGTAGCTAATTTTTTGTTGCCCAGGCCCAGAGTGGACTTCTGGAGGCGGCATCCACACAGAGAACGGATTGTTCATTTTTTGAATCCCACCACTGGTCCGGATTCAGATTTCTTTTATCTGACCCCTGTTTTAATAGCAGCTGTCTCTTCCTGTCCCACTCTTTTAAGGCTAAAAGCACCGTTTTCAGATTTTGTTCACTCCCAAATGGTAGTGAAGTTGTGTCCTCAGCACTTTGGACCAGAAATGCTTCAGAGGCCACATAAAGAGAATCTGTAGAGATCTAGTGGGGCCTAGATCCTCCAGGAATCTAGCCCCAATTCTGAAGGCAGTTAAAGTTGGCAGGATCAGCCTCACCTGTTTGGCTTGAGGGCTGCCTCGTCGTTGGCCATACCAATTGCAGCAGCCATTTTGTGAATGCACAAGGGCTTCCCATGGTGGTTCTTTCATGCAAACGCCCTGCAAGAGGTGCTCAATATTACAGAAGCAGGATGTTGCTCTGTGGAGTCTCACACAGAGACCTTATTTCGTCTCCCCTGTTAGGAGTTCATTTGACTGAGCTGCTGACTTGAAGGCCTGAAGAGGCAAAATCTGCCCTTATTCCACTAGAGTGAATTATATTTATTCATTCAGTTTGCATCCATCTTTTCCTCAAGCAACGGCTGTTGACCAAATACAAATCTTAACCAGACATTCTTAAGATTAGTCCTGCTCTGTACAGCATAATATCGCCTGCAAAGCAAGTTTTAAAAGGTATTGCAGAATTTTGACCCAAATCAAATGACATATTGGCCAAAGTTGATTATAGGCATTTCATTTGCTTTCTGAATTGCCTTGCTGCACAGCACACTGCACTATAAAACTCACCAAAGAGGTTGGACTTACGTGAAACCCCACACATGTCCACAAAACACACACACACACACACACACACACACACACACACACACAGAGCAAACGTAGAACTAATCAAGCTTTGATATGTTGCACAACTGCTATACTATACTATTAAGCAAGGTTTTGTGAAAATCTGGGCACTAAAGCACCATCTTGTGCATATTTGCTCACATTAAAGTCTTAACCGAGTTTCAGGAGGCATACTCCCAAGTATTTTTGCATCCTCATTTAGTCTCCTCTGCAATAAAGTTCTAATTCCTTCCTTACAGGGCCTCATTTGTGCTTTCAATAACTTATTTGCAATAGTGCGCTGCTGAATATTTTGTCTGCATCTTCCCCTGATCATTTCGCTTGAAAAATGATGGAAAAGAATTTACTCTCAAAAGGTCTTCCCCTCCACAACAAGGGGGGGAAAACTGATAAAAAGAACACAGTGAGATCTGGAGATCTGCACAAGTTAAGTTACAGAAGTTTTTTTGAAGTTCTCTTGAAATGTCCAAAGCCATTTAATAAATCAGTCAATCCTGTGAACAAGAAAAACAGGAAAATACAATGTGCAAAAGCAGTGCCAAAAGGAAATGGCTTAAATTTTAGCAATTTAGCAGCAATTAGCAATCAAAGCCATAGTCACCATTGCCCAATGAAAGCTTGGAGAGAAAGAAAAAAAAATCTTAATACAAGCTCAGCCTCAATTTGCTTAAAGAAGAAACTCACAATGAGCTTCCATTATTATTCACTATCCCCAAACTCTCTCCTTAAAAAAAAGTTTAGACAGAGGTATGAGGATAATATTATATTTATCTGATGTCTCTATGGGAGCACAATTCTGCCTATAAAAACTAAATAATACTATTGAATTAATTGCTTGAATGGCATCATCCAGATGTAACGAACTACAATCCCACCATTTGGAGCAACACAGCAGTTGTTCATCAAGGCTAGCTATGATCCAATGACTTGGTCTCTTTGACTAGCACCCACTTGATAAGGAATGATGGAGCTGATCAAATCTGTGTGGATGTGGATATGAGTAAGAATTTTCTCACACGTTGAATGGAGTCCAGATTCAATACAACATCTGTGCAGTTGTTTCTTAAAGCGCACAGAAATATGTATGAACAAGATGTTAGAAAAAGCTGTCACTTTTACTGAGGATATGCATGAAAGTCTGTTGTGTATGAGCACGTGACAAAGTCCACCTTTAGCCATTGGTTCAACTTACACAGCTTTGTTGTTTGAAACATATTAACAGGGTGAGCCTATAGTTGTCTACTCAGAAGATCCTCTTCAGATAATTGTGTAAAGCAGGGGTCCCCAACCCCCGGTCCATGGACCTGTACTGGGCCATGGCATGCCAGCAACCGGTCCGCACAAACAAGCAAAGCCCCATCCATGGGATGCAGGCAGCACATAAAACCACACCCTCCGGGTCCGTGGAAAAACCTCTCTCCACGGAACCGGTCCCTGGTGCCCTGGGGACCTCTGGTGTAAAGGACGCAACAAAACTGAAGAAATGAAAATCAATCAAATGAAAGAGACGGTCAGGTTTACATAATATGTAAAACTGAAAGTTAGCTCACAATGCAGTTTGTGTGTTCTGAGAACATGTTATGCCCACTTTCTAAAATACAATCCTTGGGGGCCTGTTTCACATAATACATTAGGATAATATAGCATGGATTTTTCTACAGGATGCTAAGTTATAAAATGAATTTTACAACTCCATTTTAGTCTAGCCAACAAGATATATTATTCCTAAAGATTAATTTGTTACAAATATGTGGAATGTTTAAGGTGCTGGCTGTGGTTCAAAAAAAAAAAAAATGAACACACAGTTTTCCTGAAATGTTTCCTCTGTTTAATTCTGACTTGGCTTAAAATTTCCTTGATGTTACTCACTGAAGGCAAGATTCTTATTTCAGCACCTTGGACAGGTAACTCCCTCATTTTATTACTGCTTCAAACCAATCTCAGGTCTTTTTCTCTCTTTACCTTGAAATTGGCCTTTATTTCACCCAGCAGCACCACATACAAATAACGGATGAGGCTTGAGGTTTAAAGGGCAGTGCTAGTACCTGCCTTAAGGCTAAGACAGCCCTTTTCATAGATGGGGAAACTGAGACTCAAGGATATGCAACTGAACGTATGTTAGAAAGAAACCAATCAAATTCTTATGCAAACTCAGATTCTGTGCAGCTAACCAATGTATGATGGGTGATATGAAGTCAGAAACTTAGGTTTCTTCAGTGAACCCAGGTTCAGTTAACCACCTTTAACACCTTTACCACCTTTACCACCTTTACCACCTTTACCACCTTTACCACCAGTGAACCCAGGTTCAGTTTACCACCTTTAAAGCGCTCCATGGCATAGGACCTGGATATCTACGAGACCGCCTTCTGCCACAGATTCCCTCCCACAGACCGGTACGCTCCCACAGAGCGGGCCTCCTCAGGGTGCCGTCGGCCAGGCAGTGTCGGCTGGCGACCCCCAGGGGGAGGGCCTTCTCTGTGGGTGCCCCCACCCTCTGGAACGAACTACCNCTCTTCCTGTCCCACTCTTTTAAGGCTAAAAGCACCGTTTTCAGATTTTGTTCACTCCCAAATGGTAGTGAAGTTGTGTCCTCAGCACTTTGGACCAGAAATGCTTCAGAGGCCACATAAAGAGAATCTGTAGAGATCTAGTGGGGCCTAGATCCTCCAGGAATCTAGCCCCAATTCTGAAGGCAGTTAAAGTTGGCAGAATCAGCCTCACCTGTTTGGCTTGAGGGCTGCCTCGTCGTTGGCCATACCAATTGCAGCAGCCATTTTGTGAATGCACAAGGGCTTCCCATGGTGGTTCTTTCATGCAAACGCCCTGCAAGAGGTGCTCAATATTACAGAAGCAGGATGTTGCTCTGTGGAGTCTCACACAGAGACCTTATTTCGTCTCCCCTGTTAGGAGTTCATTTGACTGAGCTGCTGACTTGAAGGCCTGAAGAGGCAAAATCTGCCCTTATTCCACTAGAGTGAATTATATTTATTCATTCAGTTTGCATCCATCTTTTCCCTCAAGCAATGGCTGTTGACCAAATACAAATCTTAACCAGACATTCTTAAGATTAGTCCTGCTCTGTACAGCATAATATCGCCTGCAAAGCAAGTTTTAAAAGGTATTGCAGAATTTTGACCCAAATCAAATGACATATTGGCCAAAGTTGATTATAGGCATTTCATTTGCTTTCTGAATTGCCTTGCTGCACAGCACACTGCACTATAAAACTCACCAAAGAGGTTGGACTTACGTGAAACCCCACACATGTCCACAAAACACACACACACACACACACACACACACACAGAGCAAACGTAGAACTAATCAAGCTTTGATATGTTGCACAACTGCTATACTATACTATTAAGCAAGGTTTTGTGAAAATCTGGCCACTAAAGCACCATCTTGTGCATATTTGCTCACATTAAAGTCTTAACCGAGTTTCAGGAGGCATGCTCCCAAGTATTTTTGCATACTTTTTTTACTGCTAATAAACTCACAATGCCATCCTCATTTAGTCTCCTCTGCAATAAAGTTCTAATTCCTTCCTTACAGGGCCTCATTTGTGCTTTCAATAACTTATTTGCAATATTGCCCTGCTGAATATTTTGTCTGCGTCTTCCTCTGATCATTTCCCTTGAAAAATGATGAAAAAGAATTTACTCTCAAAAGGTCTTCCCCTCCACAACAAGGGGGGAAAAACTGATAAAAAGAACACAGTGAGATCTGGAGGTCTGCGCAAGTTAAGTTACAGAAGTTTGTTTTTTTTAAGTTCTCTTGAAATGTCCAAAGCCATTTAATAAATCAGTCAATCCTGTGAACAAGCAAAACAGGAAAATACAATGTGCAAAAGCAGTGCCAAAAGGAAATGGCTTAAATTTTAGCAATTTAGCAGCAATTAGCAATCAAAGCCATAGTCACCATTGCCCAATGAAAGCTTGGAGAGAAAGAAAAAAAATTCTTAATACAAGCTCAGCCTCAATTTGCTTAAAGAAGAAATTCACAATGAGCTTCCATTATTATTCACTATCCCCAAATTCTCTCCTTAAAAAAAAAGTTTAGACAGAGGTATGAGGATAATAGATCATATTTATCTGATGTCTCTATGGGAGCACAATTCTGCCTATAAAAACTAAATCATACTATTGAATTAATTGCTTGAATGGCATCATCCAGATGTAACGAACTACAATCCCACCATTTGGAGCAACACAGCAGTTGTTCATCAAGGCTAGCTATGATCCAATGACTTGGTCTCTTTGACCAGCACCCACTTGATAAGGAATGATGGAGCTGATCAAATCTGTGTGGATGTGGCTATGAGTAAGAATTTTCTCACACGTTGAATGGAGTCCAGATTCAATACAACATCTGTGCAGTTGTTTACTTAAAGCGCACAGAAATATGTATGAACAAGATGTTAGAAAAAGCTGTCACTTTTACTGAGGATATGCATGAAAGTCTGTTGTGTATGAGCACGTGACAAAGTCCACCTTTAGCCATTGGTTCAACTTACACAGCTTTGTTGTTTGAAACATATTAACAGGGTGAGCCTATAGTTGTCTACTCAGAAGATCCTCTTCAGGTAATTGTGTAAAGCAGGGGTCCCCAACCCCCGGTCCATGGACCTGTACTGGGCCATGGCATGCCAGCAACCGGTCCGCACAAACAAGCAAAGCCCCATCCATGGGATGCAGGCAGCACATAAAACCACACCCTCCGGGTCCGTGGAAAAACCTCTCTCCACGGAACCGGTCCCTGGTGCCCTGGGGACCTCTGGTGTAAAGGACGCAACAAAACTGAAGAAATGAAAATCAATCAAATGAAAGAGACGGTCAGGTTTACATAATATGTAAAACTGAAAGTTAGCTCACAATGCAGTTTGTGTGTTCTGAGAACATGTTATGCCCACTTTCTAAAATACAATCCTTGGGGGCCTGTTTCACATAATACATTAGGATAACGTAGCATGGATTTTTCTACAGGATGCTAAGTTATGAAATGAATTTTACAACTCCATTTTAGTCTAGCCAACAAGATATATTATTCCTAAATATTAATTTGTTAAAAATATGTGGAGTGTTTAAGCTGCTGGCTGTGGTTCAAAAAAAAAAAATGAACACACAGTTTTCCTGAAATGTTTCCTCTGTTTAATTCTGACTTGGCTTAAAATTTCCTTGATGTTACTCATTGAAGGCAAGATTATTTCAGCACCTTGGACAGGTAACTCACTCATTTTATTACTGCTTCAAACCAATCTCAGGTCTTTTTGTCTCTTTACCTTGAAATTGGCCTTTATTTCACCCAGCAGCACCACATACAAATAACTGATGAGGCTTGAGGTTTAAAGGGCAGTGCTAGTACCTGCCTTAAGGCTAAGACAGCCCTTTTCATAGATGGGGAAACTGAGACTCAAGGATATGCAACTGAACGTATGTTAGAAAGAACCCAATCAAATTCTTATGCAAACTCAGATTCTGTGCAGCTAACCAATGTATGATGGGTGATATGAAGTCAGAAACTTAGGTTTCTTCAGTGAACCCAGGTTCAGTGAACCAGGCTTAAGCACGTCCTGTGAACACCACTTGGTAAACCACAAATTTTAGGGTGTACATCATGAGCACCACAGGGTTGCAGGAATCAGAAGGATGCCCAGCATATTGGGTGGGAACAGTAGCAAGTCCAACCCACGTGGAGACCTCAGAGGACAGGAAGGCGCTGCTCTAATTGACTGGCCAAGCTTTGGTGGCCGGTGGCCTTAGACACCCCTTTTTCTAGAAATGGAAGTGGGGGGCCTGCAATTCCCTTCTAAAGAAGAGGTCGCTGCTTGAACATCCTGCAGGCCCTGACACGGAAGTGCTTGGAGAGCTCGGAAGTGCTTGGAGAGCTCGGAAGAAGCAGCCAGACACGCGCCTTGCCCTATTCCAAGCCCTGTCCATGGAGTTTCTCAGTCATCCCGGTCCTGGTTGTCCCAAAGGTGCTTTTTCAGGAGGCCACTGGACTTTCTTGTTTTTCTTTGAAGACGTTTCGCTTCTCATCCAAGAAGCTTCTTCAGCTCTGACTGGATGGTGGGGAATGGAAGGATTTATACTCCTTGCAGACGGCTGGTCATACTCCCGCACTCTTCGAAGGGTGTTCACCCCAAAGGGCATAGCTAAATGTCTATGGAGATTCCCGGTCATCCAGGTCACGGTTGACCGAGCTGAGGAAGCTTCTTGGATGAGAAGCGAAACGTCTTCAAAGAAAGGCAAGAAAGTCCAGTCGCCTCCTGAAAATGTGTTCCAAGCTCTGGTTGCATATCTGAACTGTGCCTGGATGCCCCGTCCGATCTACCCCTCTGCAAATCTCCTCTTTGACCAGCAAGAGTCGGGCCCGCCGTCTCCCCCCCCCCCTGGCGCGACTCCACTCTCTCCCCGTCCCCTCCATAAACGGAGCCCGGGCACCTTCTGGCGTGGAGGGGGGGGACGCATGGCAAAGAGAAAGCAGGCCAAGCTTGCGGAGATGCCATCCTTGCCCGCTGCCACAAAATGGCTGCCCGCGAAGGGGGAGGGATTCGGCTCTGACTCTCCCCCTCCTCCTCCCCCCTCCCTCCAATTTGGCTGAAAGGCTGAAATTAGCAAGAAGAAGCGGGGGGGGGGAAGCCGAGAGCCCGCGCGCGATCCCACGCTAAGAGAAACGTTAGCTACAACCCAGATTGTAGCCTTCTCCGCCAATATTAGAGTCCCCCACCCCACCCCCATCGTCCGATTCGAGGAGTAGTAAGCTGGCCCCGGTCGATTCACTTCGCTGCTCAAGCGCGAGGCTCACTTAACGCCGCGGGAAAGGGGGAGGCATCCATCCCCCCCCCCATCTATCGGCCTCTTAATCGAGGATCTGGGCCCGTATAAATGCCCTCCCCCCACCCATTGTGGAGAGGAGGCAGCAGCACAAGGAACCAGGGGGGGTTGCGTTGGCACCCCCCCCATTTTCACCAGACGCGTCTTGGTTAGCACGATTTGGTGCGTTTAGGGACCTTCCACTATTCCCCCCCAAATTGGATTACTTTGATAATTTCATGGCGCGTTGGGTGAAGGCAGCCGATCAGTTCCTCGTAGTATTGACCTGCCAACGTAGGTGCTGATGCTAGGCATGGTTCGGCGGCACCTCCATCCCCCCCCCCCCAGGGAGAAAGCCAAATTTTCACCCTCATTTTAGCCAATCCTTGGCAACACCACAACATCCGGAGAACCGGCGGATTTCTTCCTATTGGGCGGGGGGGGGGGAAGATCCCTCACTTTCTACTCAGGGGTAGATTTGCATACAGGAACTCGGGGCTCGCTCCCCCGTTTCAAAGAGTTTGTTGCTTTTACTTCGCCCTATTGCTTGGGGCTCCAACAGGCTACCAAAAACGAACGCGCCCTGGATAACACGAGCGTCTCTGGAGTCAATTTTTTTTTTATTTTTTTTAGATGTTAACCTCCCTGCTTAATGTGCACTGGATTATTGGGCATACAACTTTTTTTTAATGTTATTTATGCATGGGGGAAGGGAAAGGGGGGCGATAGAGCTGGTTTCCTTCTGCTAATCACTTTGAAAGTGGGCTAAAGAGGATTACCTGCATTTTGCAAATAACGGGGAGATCTGCTCAGAAAAATTCCTACTCTCTCTCTCTCTCTCTCTCTCTCTCTCTCTCTCTCTCTCTCTCTCTCTCTCTCTCTCTCTGTGTGTGTGTGTGTGTGTGTGTGTGTGTGTCTCAATCTTTCTCTCTCTCTCTCTCCATCCATCTCTCTCTCTCTCTCAATCTTTCTCTCTTTCTTTCTCTCTCTCCATCCATCTTCTCTCTCTCTCTCTTTCTCTCTGTCTGTCTGTCTGTCTGTCTCTCTCTCTCTCTCTCTCTCTCTCTCTCTCTCTCTCTCTCTGTGTGTGTGTGTGTGTGTGTGTGTGTCTCTCTCTCTCTCTCTCTCTCTCTCTCTCTCTCTCTCTCTCTCTCTCTCTCTCTCTCTCTCTCTCTCTCTCACTCACATAGATAGCATTTGGGAATTTAATTCTCCCGTTGCCACTCGGAAAGTACCATTTGCACTACTTTGCACACACGCGGGGGAAGAGGAGGATTACTCTAAAGGATTTAAATGTGTCGGGGGTGGGAAAAGGCTGCCTTATCGGTTTAGAGATAAAAAAAAAACCCATTAGCACCCAGCACCCCGCCTCTTCTCGGGCTTTTCCCCAGCTTTGCCCCATAGCCTGCGTTAACCTCTCCACTGTCATTCTCTGCGCGCCATTGAGCCGGCCGCCTTTCGTCGAATCTGCCTTCCGGAATTCTCCCGACGCCCCTTTTACGAATCTAGGTCCAGACTACCTCTTTTCTTCTCCACCACCGTCAGCAAAACCTTTGGAAAGAGACCCTGGGTCTGTCCGCAGCAGAGTCTACCAACAGAGGAAAAGAAGGGCTAAGCAACCCGGTTAGCGCAGCTTCGCAGCCTCTCCTTCCTTTGGCTCCAATTGAAAAAAGCGCCGTCTCTCCGCCGGTTAACAAACGATTATGGATTACGATTAGCGTAATCGCCAGCAGGGTCGGACGGGCCCCCCTGGAAAGGGGCGATAAGCCGCTTCTATCGCGGCGCCGAAAAAGATTTCGGATGCCTTTGCTTTCCCAGAGAAGTGCCCACGAGTGATTTATGTGCCTATCGAATTTCAGAAGAAAGGGGAAAAAAATCTCTGTATTCGGTGCCCATAAGCTTAACAGCAGCCTTACGCACACGCGCGCGCACACACACACATACCCAAGTTGGTGCCCTCCAGACATTTTGGACTACTGTTCCCAGAATTCCAAAATCAGCTGGCTAAGGCCTCCCGTTTCCCTTTTTTCCCTTCTCAGCAACCCTTGGCAAAACCCGATGATCGAGAAAGCCTGGCCAAGCAAAGTTGGAATCTGTAATTTTAACCTCCCACCTTCCACAGAGAGGCGCGCAGGCGTTGGCGTCGCCTCTTCTTGTAATTTCTCATCCCCCAAAGGAAAAACTCATCGCAAAACGTGAGGAAGTCCCTGTTGTCTCTCTCTTCCCCCCCCTCTTGATTTTAAGGTCATTCACACAAACCTAAAGTTCGTTTCTCCTGCAATTGCTGGGTTTACATAAAGGCAAAGGTCAAACAAGGAATCGTATTCTGGCTGAAGGCGAATCTGTGGCATTCTGCAACTGCTAAAATAATGCGTGGGTTGTCTTAGCACCCAGACCCATTTTAGACCCTTGTTTTTAGCCTGTTGCCAGAATCCAACCCTTGTGTGAAGAAGTCTGGTGTCTCTTCTTAGCAGAATCCAACCCTTGTGTGAAGAAGTCTGGTGTCTCTTCTTAGCAGCCAAGAACTTACTATAATTTTTTATCCATAGGTTAAAGTCTCCCTCCCAACTCTTGGTGACTTGGATGGGTATATATCCATGCCAGTTTACTTGCAATAATACAGATACAGACAGTATTGCCATTGGCTTCTTTGGGATGTTTCCTAAGTTCTAGCCTACCACACTTTGGGATTTCCTTGTGGTCTCCCGTTCAAGATCTAACCAAACCAGCATTGCTTAGAGATATTTTTGAGATCTGCAGAGATTGTTTAGGAGTAGCCATCTGCTGCAATTAGCAACAGTGGCTGATCTCAATTATCCCGCTCCCGATTGCATGCAAATGTATTAATCTAATTGATTAAATCCCTCTACCTTATCATTTCTCTCCAACTCTACAAATCCCTAAAATGGTGTCGCGTTTTCTGGAAAAGCTGTGCTACACACCACCTTTCCCCTCCGCAGAGAATGCGTAGAGCTTTTGATAATAATTTCCTGCAAAAACCAAGGCATCCAATTCTTAGCTTATCTCAACTGGAGAGCAAAAAAACAACAACCCCGACCTTTTATTTCAGGTGAGTGGAATGAATCCGTCTTTGGGATTCGGAAGATCTCAAGAGGTCAGGGAGGATTTTTCCCCAACCCTAAGGCATTCCCGTCAACAACATTTCTCTGTTTTACTTTAATTTTATCCTCTCCCTTGGATGACTTCTGTTCAAAATGTGAAAGGAAGGAAGAAAGTTCAGTTGGCAGGAAGTCAAGCCAAAATAAAATAAAATAAAATAAAATACAAAGTGGGCACGCAAAGATTGCAATTCTTAATCAGCACTCGTACAGATGCTGTATTCTCACAACAGGCTAAAGGAGGAGTTTTACTCTTAGCTAAGGGTTTTGATTTTTTTGGGGGGGGGATGGGTGAGAGTAACCTGTTGCAGGAGCCCCACCTGCTTGGTTATTGCCTGGTGTAAATGCAGAAAGTGAGTTACGCTGTTCATCCGGTTAAGGAGAATTCCACAAGAGCAGTCAGAAGCAGAGAATAATATTTGAGTAACAGAAGAAAGGTGCACATAGAAGCAGTACCCCTAAAATGGAGTTATCGTATGGCATTTGACAGATAAAACCACCTGCTTTTATTCATCTGTTACAATGACTATAATTGCCCCTGCATTGTTCATCTATTATTGTAATATTACTCTAAGCTATATGTGGCTTCAGAAAGCCCGTACATTCACCCAAAAAAAAAAGGGAATTAAACAGATCTCTCTACTTTTTAGAGTTTCCAATTTCCAGGCCCAGCAGGCGTTTTTCAGTATGAGCTGTGCTGAACAATATTGACTTGGGAGTAAAGCTGATGGAACTCAGATGGCCAAATAGGCCAATTTCTGGAAGTCCTGTTCCAAAGGATGAACTTGGGCAGGAGATCAAAGGAGGAAAAGAACGAGAACGTGAGAAGAGACAAAGACACACGCATACTTCGCCCGGCTCCCGCTAGTCTTGTCTTATTTGCTTCCTTCTCAGCTGGCACCATTGCTAAATAGATCAATCCACTGGGAGTATATTACGGGGAAGATCTGTCAAATCTATGATTACAGTCTGCTGAAAGCCCACCCACCCATTCAGAAATGTGGAAACACTGTAGAACTAATCTATAATCTTGCTCGCTCCTTCCACGTCGATTCAGTATGCAAACATCCTTTCTCACATGTAAAGTAACAGATGCGTGCATTTAACCTGTCCTGCCACAGGGGTTTAGAAGACAAGCTTAAAGATACATATAATTTGCAGGTTGCGCTGAAATCTTTGACACGTGTGTTTCTGTATGTGCTCCCGCAAAAGGGTTGAGGTTCCCCCCCCCCCTTTATCCAAGTCCTGCCAGAAAGAAGGGATATGGTAGGCTTTTTCAAATATACAGGGCGAACATTTAATGTTTAACATTTGGCGTTTGTGATGATTCTATTTTAGAGAAAAAGTATAAGAATCATATTTATCTGAACTGAAACAGAGCTGACCCGTAAAATCCAGTCCCAACTATGAGTAGTATTGCAACCGATCAATATGTCCTTGGTTTGTAAATCGGTTTCCATAAAATGTAAAAACAGATTTGTCTATTTAAAAAAATGCAAGATAAACTTTTTGGGGCCCTGCCACTTCAGATTACAGAGGGGAAAAAATACTACATTTTAACACACGTTCTTCCTAGTAATAACAAGAAAATCCCTTGCATTTAGCAAAGCAGCATGTCAAGGTGAGGGTTGCACCCAACCTTATTTTCCCTGACGTGCTAGTTTTCTACATACACAATAAAAGATGAAGGTGTATTTGTCTCAAAAGAGAGGCGAGTAGTGAACTTTTCAACTTTATAATGCCCACCTTAAATAAGAAATACTACATCTTAAAAAGTCTGCTTGGAGTTTCATATCCAGTTGTACCCAATCCATTGGTTAAGCTTAGGGTTAGGGTATAACGCAATCTTGGCTGCCCGTTGTTGCCTGCTTTTGCCAGAGTCACTGGGCCTTGGTGTATGGACTACTTTATTTCTAATTTTATCTAATTAAATGACTGTCCTCCCCATTGAGAACAAGAATCTTAACACGTCCCAAAGGCAACTGGACTTTCTTGTTTTTTTCCTTGAAGAGGTTTTCATTCTCATCCAAGAAGCTTCTTTAGAAGTGAAACATCCTCAAGGAAAAAAAACCCAAGAAATTCCAGTTGCCTTTTGAAAAAAACACTTCTGGATGACCGAGAATCTCCATAGACATCAAGAATCTTAACAGTTGATTCTACATAGATTGATATATATTGTATCTATCTATCTATCTATCTATCTATCTATCTATCTATCTATCTATCTATCTATCTATCTATCTATCTATCTATCTATCTATCTATCTATCTATCTTCTTTCTCCTTCCTTTCTATGTGTTTTCCCCCTAAGTGCTCCTCGCAAGAAAATGAATGTTTAATCAGAAATGACATGTTCAGGAAGCTGGTTGAGTTTTATATGGGAACCAGAAAGTACTTGGGCCATACCTGCTTCCCTCCCCTTTTGCATTTTGCTTCTTATGGACTAGAAACGTGGAGAAAATGACCAAGGGGATTTGTTGTTTAATAATCAGCAGGTTCCCACCTCCTCCCACCTTCCTTCTTGCATGCCGGGGTGGAGTGGGAAGCTATTTGTATTTCAATGCTGCTACTCAATAGATGTTTCAAAAAGCTTGGTTCAACGGGGTTGGGGCTGGGAGGACCGTAAGCAGATGGATATTGGACTGTGGTGTGATATCTGGTTGATAAATCTGATAAATTGAAATCAAAAGACAACAAGGTGGCAAAGAATCACACTAAACAAAAGGTATTGCAGGACAGGAATGGACCCAGGTAATATTAGAACATGCACAGTAAGACGGTTATAGAAGATCAGTTTTATCAGGCAAAAAGGAATGAGATTCAACTAGCATCCCAAAGTAGAAGGAATAGAGTTTTCCCAGATATTTAATTCAGTTCCCTATTTAAAAAAAAAAGTCAAATGCAGTTAATTATGGTCCTACATGGCCCCATTTCAATGCATTCCTGTATCCCAACCTGCTTGGCCAACACTGGCAGAAAGCTTTGTGGAAAGCAGTGGGATACAAACGGAAAAAGGAAAACGAAGACATTGTTTTGAAGTTGCCTTAGAAATAAAATGGATCTGGAGAGATTCCATGAACAAACTGCAGACAAAAACAGGAAGAGTTCCATTGTAATGATAATCCATGGCTTGCTTAAAAGTTGAGTTATTGAATAAAACACATTATAGTTTGGTGTGTTACGTGAATCCAGCCAGTAAGTAAGGGCAGCTGTGTTAGTGGCCAAAAAGATCCTCAAATTTATATTTATTTTTGACAACCGAAAAATCAACCCTAATCTGACGAAGAGTTTTGCAGAACTCAGAAGCTCTAGATCAAGATTTTGAGTTGTCTCCTTCAAGTCCAGTAGGGCAGGTCAAACAGAAGTTGTGGTAGCAAGGAAACAAACCAACACCTCTTACTCCAACAAAATGTAAAGCAGGAGTCTTCTGTCCCCTTAGCCAGTTACAAGAAGCTGTCATAAACAGAGGGCGAATATTAATCCCTTGGGCAGACTTCCAGTTTGTTTTGCAATTTGGAATGTTTTTAATCTATCAGGGTTTGGGGGAAGGGTGGGCAGTGTCTTCAAGTCAGCATTGACACCCAGAGACTGCTTTGGACAAGTCCCTGCAGTTTTCTTGCTAGATTTTGGAAGAGATTTGCCCTTACAATTTTTCCCCTAGGGCTGAAAGAAAGTGGCTGGCACAAGATCACCTAGCTGGATTTGCACCTACGATAGGACTAGAACTTCTAGAACTCATCGTCTCCCAGTTTCTAGTCTAATGCCTTAATCACTACACCAGACTGACATTCCTGGTTAATCATTGGTGCATTTGGGTAAAGAAATGCTGTTTCTTAATGGTTGTGCCCTCCTTCCTCTGTTTTGGAGAGTGTATTAATTCATTTAAACATCTGTCTGGGTTTGTGTGTCTCTTTCCTTCCTTTGATGGAGAGCTACATTTCTGTGATAAAATCCTGACCTAAGGCACCACTGATTTTGTCAAGTGCTACAGTTATGCACTAATAATACAGACAACTTCTACACTTAGAATGAAGTTGCCCAGAGTGGCCATGTTCATATAAATAAAGCCATCGTATGATTTATTTAGTGCACATGGATTTTGAACAATATGGTAAATAATTATCTGTTTAGCTATTGTTTATTAACTGGTTATATAGCTGAGTTATACTTATGCAAAAGCATAAACCATGCTTTGCAAACTGTAGAGGTTGTATTATTCAATCTGTCAAACCCAAACCTAATAAATGACAGTGGGATTCACTGTGATGTGTGAATGCCAGCACATTCTACTAAATCCATTAGCCACTGGAAGAAGATTCCAGAAAGAATAGACCAATATTGCCTTGAGCTCTCTGGACCCTGCACCCTTGGCTTGTGAATAAGTGATGGGAACACATGTTTAGATTAAGAACCTTGAGTTTATCACAGTTGTATGAAGTCATACAATGCTTCTGGATGCTAACCAGATCTTTTTTTCTCCCAGTGTTGCTGTTATTGCCTTTAATGGCGATTTATTAATATTGTGGAAGATAATTTGAGGGGTGTGTGAATTACTCCAATGCAGTCATATTAATTCAAATTAATTGATTTGTGCAAAACTTGCCTGATTTGATCCTGATAAAATTACAAGTCAATTTAATTCTGATTTCCTGAAACTCTTGAATCCATCAAATGTTCACAACCTCCAAATAATAGGGTGACTTTTATTCTTAAACAACCGGTCCTTGCATATCAATCAGAAATCTTCTCAGTGCCTAATAGAAAACTGGAGGTGCACAAACTGAGCATCCATGATTTTCCCTCACCCCACATCCCTAAGTGCAGCCCTCTCCAGTCCCAACCCAGTTACCTAACAGTAAAAGGCATGTGGTAGAAGTGAAAATGTATCCTATCGATCACTAGAGAGTAATTAAGCCGTTTTTAATTTGTATTTCCAAGTAGGTTTTGACTGGGCCATTTTGGACCCTTTTTAGTGTCCAACGTCTTGGGCTTCACTCCGAAGCCAAACCTAATCCTAAGAAAAGTTATGCCTTCCGATGTATAATTTAGTGGTCGGGATTAGATGTCCTCCAGTTGTTTTGATCTCCAACTCTACCAGCCTCCGCCCACATTGATGGATGCTAAGGAAAGATTGTGTGTGAGAGTCTTTAGTGGGCACCATCAGATTAGCTTACTTCTGCCCAGACGTTCGATTTAGGCTAGCATCTTTTCCAACCTTTCCTGGAGATGGGATCCAGAATCTTCCCAATGAAAAGAAGATGTTCTAACCACCTCTTAACCATCCTCACACTCTTATCTCATGATGTTATATTGATCCCCTTCCCTCTGGTTTGTGAAGAAAACTGACTTTAACTTTGAAGTGTATCCAACATTCTTAAATGCCTTTGAGCAATGGCATTGGTTACTCTCCCAGGTCTCAACAGACCTTTTCCTAAATGTTCACCCAATTTAAGGCGTTGCTAATGTCACTCTTAATTTCTTCCCCTTGGTAGAAATCATTTTCTCTTTGTCCCCTTTTCACTGCTAGAATTTGGGGTGGATTTATCTTTGGGGTGGCTTCCATAGATATGTAGTTTTCTGGCTTTATTTCTTTTGTAGGCCGGGAGAAAGATCTCATATTTAATTTGCAAGATTGCCCTGACCAGGGATTCGATCATGATGTTCTTACAGTATCCCCTCCCAAGCGAGGGAGCAGCGACACTTGTGGGGTTCAGCTGGGACCCCCACATTGGCAAAGGCAGCCTGTTTTAGTCACAGATGCTGGGGGGAAAATCAAGCCTCGGTTATGATCCTTCACGACACCCTCATTTTTAAAGAAAATATATATTTTGCAAAAGGCTACACAGGCCTTACCACATTCTGTTGGCTATTTGATTTGAAGTTAAAATTCAACCCTCCCCTAATTTTAAGCAATTATCCATACCATTTACAAAATGTGTAGTAAAGTCAGAGGAAAGGCAGATTAACAGGAGGAGTTACCCTTTTCAGCCATTACTTATTTCTGCGTATCTTCTAGCGGCTTGCTGTAGCTACCCCTATGTAAAGAACCATGGCTTGCTAACAAGTTTCAACTGGCTGGTTTAGCATGTAACACCAGCTCATAAACCATGACTTACAAGCTGCAACATCTGGGTTCAGCACACCACTTCCTAATAAAATGGGACCATGCCTTAGTGTGAAACATGAATCCAACAGGTTGGTTTTTATTTTTTTTGTCTAGCCCATCCTTTCTCCTCCTTTCTTTCTGATTAATTTCTGTGTTTCCAGATCCTAAGGTTCAAAATGAGAGCCTTCTACTTTCAGGTATCAGTTAGGAAATGGAAGTGGAGAAGAGAGAGAGCCAGAAAACCATTGTAAAAGAAGAGAGGGACAGTATCAATGCTATAATAATAATAATAATAATAATAATAATAATAATAATAATAATAATAATAATAATAATAATAATAATAATAATAATAATAATAATAATAATAATAATAATAATAATAATAATGAAGAAGAAGTTGGAAGGGACCTTGGAGGTCATCAAGTCCAACATCATGGAAGAACTGAAGAAATAAAAGAAACAAAACGCAGAGAAAGAAAGGTAATTGCACACACACAACACAAGTGTGCAGAGATTCATTTCCCCCACCTCTCCTGCCCTTCTTCGTCCCTAACACCACACTATCACTCCATTATATTTACCTGCAGTTCACTTAATTAACCCAGTTCTCTACACTGACACAATAGAATAAAACACAAACCAACCCCAGGAACCGGGTCTTTATAAGCTAAAATGTAGTTGACAAGTTGCCACACGACCTTTCCTTGATCTTTCACCCCGGAAACACTAGAAGTTCCCCCCCTTTCCTCCCCCCCCCATACATACATTGTTAACACAACAATGAGGTCCTAATACCAGTTGTACCAAAGGCCGTACCTCAATCAATGAGGAGGTAAGAGACCAGCTCTGGGTTTTTGTTTTTAAATGTTTTGTTTCACGGTACCAGTCCTCACTGTGTACCAAAGAGACTTGAGTTCCCAAAGCCTCAGCTCACAAGCCCACCTCCAGGGTATTTTGTCCAAGGTCAAAGCAGTGACCCTTTTAAAGCTCAGGCCCTACTACGTAGCAGTCCCGAGGATTTAATTTATGCCCCGAGCAGCATAGGAGGGGACGGAAATAAAGATGAAGGATGCTCTTTCCACAAACTGGAAACCTGGTAGGGCAAAAACGGAAAACACCCAACCAATCAAGAAAAAGAAAAAAAGCATATATATATATATATATATTTCCTTCTTACCTGAGTGCAGTCCTCTTAGGGAGCCCCCAACGGGGGTGTTTCTCTTTCTCTAAATTCTCAGGGTCTATTTAAAAAGTTTAAAAGAGGGAGAGAGAGAGAGAGAGAGAGAGAGAGAGAGAGAGAGAGAGAGAGAGAGAGAGAGACCTTTTGTGGTTTAAAAACGTCTCTCTCTCTCTTTCTCTTTCTCTTTCCCTCTCTCTCTTTCTCTTTTTCTCTCTTTCTTTCTCTCTCTCTCACTCTCTCTCAATCTTTCTCCCTTTCTCTCTCTCTCCATCCATCCATCTTCTCTCTCTCTCTCTTTCTCTTTTTCTCTCTCTTTCTTTCTCTCTCTTCTCAGTCTTTCTCTCTCTCTCTCTCTCTCTCTCTCTCTCTCTCTCTCTCTCTCTCTCTCTCTCTCTCTCTCTCTCTCTCTTTCTCTCTCTCTCTCTGAGCGGGAAGGGAGACCCTCTCCATGCAGAGCCCTCCCCGACCACGAAGCCGGAGGAAATGGGGCGCTGCCCCGTCCCTTCTCCGCCCTGCGGAGCTCCAGAGGGAAGAGAACCAGATTCTTCCCCCACCCCACCCCACCCCACCCCACCCCTCCGGGCCGGCAAGGGATATTTGGAGATATAGCGAATATGTGTAGAAAGAGGGGGAGAGGGAAAAAAAAAAAAGGGAGATAATTGGAGTGCTTAGAGAACCAACAAACCGGAGCTCCGAAGTCTTTGCAGCCCCGGAGTCTGAACGGTGCCAAGGAGAGAAAAAAAGGAGCCGGGAAGAGAAGGGAAGGGAGGGAAGGGGGTGTGTGTGCGGTGGATCACTGGGAAGCCGGGGAGGAGGGGGGGGGACGGCGGAGTCTCTGGTGCTTCGGACTGGATAAAGAGCGATTGTCCGGGGAAAGAACAAAAGGCCTCCCCGGCTGGGAAGGCGGACCGAGTCCCGTGGCCGTGCGCACCGTCCGCACCGTTAACTGAACTTGAACTTGGGGTGGGGGGGCTCCTCGAGGCTGAGAATCTGAAGGGGCACCTCGGGGCGGCCTGTCTGAGGCTGGGAAGGGATGGGAAGGGATGGGAAGGGTGGGGGGGTCCCCCTGTTTTTCTCAGGACCTCCGTCCCTGCGCGGAATACCAAATGAGGCTGGCCCTCTGTCTCTCCAAAGCAGAGCTGGCGGGGGGGGGG